>NC_136492.1:33807263-34017263 GCF_053919585.1 Euprymna scolopes
GAGACAACATCTATTATTTATTAAGTTAGTTATTATATCAATTTCAATTTTCGTAAAGTAAATAATTATTATTTCATTAAAAATATACATGGATCTGCTAAGAGAATAAGATTTCTGCAATAAGGACTCAATTTACCGCATTTCATATTTATTTTATTATATATTCAGTGTAAAATATAATACACTTTTATGGAATGCAACTTTATTAAAAAGTGTTAATTAATTTTATTTATGATAGAAATAAGTAGACTCTCAACCCAGCCCACTGTCGATACATTGAAATCTTTTATTATGATTATATATTTAGTTATAGATGACGTCAATGTGTGTTCATTTAATTTTTCGTAGTAGTCTATACAATTCTTACATAATTAATTTCCACGCTCTCTCGCTATATATATATATATATATATATATATATATATATATATATATATATATATATATATATATATATATATATATAATTATGAACCTCAAATGACCTTGTAATGACCGAGGTAACCCACTTTCCAATTTACGACATCCGGTTGCGCATGCGCGCATAAAAATTAATCCATAACAACGTAAACAAATAAACACAAATCACTTCTTTTGCAGATTTTGACCTGCGTACTGAAATATTAACGTTATTATTTCGAAGTTATTATCTAACATAAAGAGAGTGGGGGTGTTTTGCAACTATTCTTTATTACAACTATACTGTCGCTATTTTCTTACAACTAAACAACTTTAATCGTTGACAAACATAAGAACAATTGTAGTAAAGCCAAGACTACTACTACTACTACTACTACTACTACTACTACTACTACTCTCTATCCATCCCTTTTCCTTCCTTCCTTTTTTTATTTTTTGTTTACATTTCTAGATACAAAATAGTTGTATGAGAACGGTGAATTTGTTGACACATTTACTAATCTGTTTAGTTTTATTTTATTTTATTTATTTAGGTTATATTTTTTTGCTTCAGGTTTTATTAATTTTTTTTTTAGATTTTAAGTTTCTATAACTTGCTTGAAGGAATCCAATATTCTTATATTTCTCATCGGTAGATTCATGTGCGTTTTTACCGCTAAATGACTTTCGTCGGTGTTCGATTCGTAGGAAAATCATGTTTAATTTTCGATTTTTGAGCGTTTATTCGGAAAAATAGGTAACTTTACACGAAAAAGATTTGTTTTCATGTTTGAGTGATCCGTCCGTGATTTTTCCTTTCAATATACTTCCTTAGATATGTTTCTGTTATGTCAAAAACAAAATTTCTTGTCAAGTGTCACGCTCATACGTGAATCCCATAGCTAATATAACATACTGACCCAACGGTTCACGGGTAGTCTAGTATATATATATATATATATATATATATATATATATATATATATATATATATATATATATACATTTGTCTTTACATAAGCAGTAGTTTGTTGCTACACAGTAATCAGCATGTTTCGGTCTACTAGTATTTACTAATTAGAGACCTCATCAGGCAACAACCCTTATTTTCGAAAACGGAATTCTAAATGAAGACCGAAAATCTATCCTCAGCAAAAGAAGGCTTGTTTATTTTTTTTATTTATTTATTTTGTAATCATTTTTTCATCATGAGTGTGAAAAACAGGGTTAAATTGGGTGCGAATTTATTAGTTTATTCATTCTCGTATCTGTTTACTTACTTATTTATCGGTGACTTTATTCATTTTCGTGTTGGTGTTAGGGGTTAGAGTTTGTAGGTTCAAGGGATTAGGTTCTAAATCTAGGGCTATACAGATAGTATATTTGACAAGCAAAGGGCTCGTTCGTCCATGTCTTAGACTTTCACGGGGCAGTGTGTCATAAAATTATCTTTTTTTAAAAGTGTATTTCAATTTAATATGCTTATATCTGAGAAGAGGTTAGGAATTTACCCGGGTCTGTTAAATGTTGTCTGGGCTTCCAGTGAACGGTTGAAAAGAGGGAACGGGGGTTACAAGCGTAAAAAAAGAGAAAGGAAGGAAGGGGGGATGGAATGGGGAACAAGGAAGAGGGACTAAGAAAAGTAGAAGAGAAGTTAACATCATTTAATAACTTTGTTTTATCTCACTTAAACAAAATCGGTTATTTTGGGACCTACCCAATATCAATTTCTCTTTCGTTTGGTCATTTAATATTGATTCATTAATTTGTGTATTAGTAAATTTATTAAAAACATTTTTAATGATGGTAATTGCAAAATTCAGGATATATGTCATTTATAAACTTATGATGGTTAAATTTAGCCTTTTTTATACATGGTTTTACTCAGGAAAATGTAGTTTTTGGGCTTCGTAAATGTTGGACCTGAGGAGGTTAGGATGTGTAGGTGTGCAATTGTCGGATATTGCATATGGGTCGTGTTGGAGTTGTCGGGGAGTAATTCGCAAGTGAGAGAGCAGATGCGATTTGCAATGCCTGAAATTTATGGAGGTTTCTTGTTTCTAATTTAAGAGTTTACCCCTACCTTTAAATGTTGTGAAAAATAGTTTTTCATTTAAGCAAAGAAGGCAAGGTGAATTTAGTGACTGACAAGTTTTTGCTTTTTTTAGGATGTGCCAGTCAACAATAGGTGTCAAGTTTTTAATCGTTAGATCATTGTAGTATGTAGCTAATGATGTCTTACCTTTGTAATTTGGTTTTAGGAAATAGCTTGTGTGGCCTGTGTACCTCTATTTAAAGTTATTACAAGTTGGCCGATGTAGGATTTGTAAGTGGTGGGGTCTTCCTTGGCCCTAATATTAGCTTGATAAATTACAGAGGTTGTGAGACATTTTCCCTTAAAGGGGCATTTGGGTTTATTAATACAATTGCACGTTTTTGTTACCCTTCTCCCTAAATTGGGTTCTGTGTTAAAATTTGTTTATTATGTTTTTTTTATTATCTTTTCTAAGTTATTATCGCAACTGTAGCTCAGTTTGATGGTGTTTTTATTGAAAATTTTGTAGAGTATGTTGCTGGTGGGAAATGTAGTTTAATGAGATTAATGAATTTTCTACCCAACTTGGTTTTGACCATTTGGTTGAACGGAGGAGTGAAGTAAATTTTTTTACGGGGTTTTCTAGATGTGGTTGTATGACTTGAGGGTTATATATATTCTAATTTGATTTCCTTATATCCACTGTTAACTAGGGTTTTGTTGTAAAAATCTTTGTGTTTATTGAATATTTATTTGGATGAGGAGTCTGAGCTAATTTTTCTTCTACTATCTAAGTGCATGTTTAATTATAGCTTTAGGATGGTTTCAGAGGGGGTGGACATATAAAAGATTACTGTTCTCTTTCCTTTAGGATTCATAAATCCCTTTGGTCAGGTTGAGTGTGACATCTAGGAAGTTGACTATTTTGATGTTCGTGGTAATTTCAACTTTAAGCTTAATTCTCTTGAATTCTTTTATGAGATTTTTATTTTATTCTTTCACATTTGGGGGCCATCAGTATTTCCTACCAAAAGAAAGCCGTCGTCTTTATAGAGGTCGATCGTGTCAACTCAATACCCTTAGTAAGGTTATATAGGATGTATAGTCCAACTAAATCTGTAATTTCAGCAGAATCAAGGAAGCCCATCGGAACGTCAAAGTCTCCGCTTTTCATCCATTGCTCGTTCCGACTAATTAAGATCGTGTTTCTACATTTAATTATAATGTCGAATTCATACAATTTGATATTGCTAACTAGTACCCATCTATCTCTAAAGAGCTGTTCAATGACGCAATGGAATCTGCCTCTCTTCTCACCGATATATCCAAGGATGAAATCGACATCTATATATATATATATATAAAAGCGAAAATGAATGTATGTATGTATGTTTGTGTGTCTGTTAAAACACTTTTGACCGACGGAACAAAAATTAACAAACTTGGGCTCATATTAAAGCCCCGCCCCTCGGACGATTAATATCGAAAAATTAGCCCAAAGGTACCATCAGAAGTGCGTCAACTGATCGATTTTCTGCAGGGGGGGCAAAAAGTGACATTTTAGTGTTAAAAATTACATATTTTTAAATTAATTTATAACTGCCCCAAATATATACGGGCGCCAACTCTTCTAAATAAATATACACGGGGCCGTTTATTTTGGGTCAACTTGTATTTAAAACCCGCTGAGTCATGTCACGTGATCTTGACGTCAGCAAGCTCTAATGGCAGTCTGAATTTAAAATTTAAAAATGCTGTTATAGGTAAAAAAAATCAACCCTCACACCAGCTAAACTATGAGCTTTTACGCTATGACAACGTTACCAAAGTTATTAGCACATTCAAAATTGTTAGATACGATAGTTAAACGAAAAATAACAAGCCAAAATATGAAGTAAAAAAAATACGCTTACAAAAAATATAAACGATCGAAATTTTTACAAAAAAAAACAGCCAGACGCCATTTTCTTTTTAGTAACAGTCTTTAGAGTAAGGAAGAGGAAGTGAGAGAGAGAGAGACATACACAAACGCAAACAGAGACAGAGAGAAAAAGAGAGACACAGCTAGAGAGATGTCTAGACAGGAAACGAAATACGTAATTTAATAAACGCTAATATAAAGTAAAACAAAAAATTAAAATACTGCTACGTCATCTCGTAACGCTCCCGCGATGACCTCATTTAGTGGCTATCTGTCAATCAAACCTCTTTCACTCGCTTTATAAGCCTTATTTTAACACTATAATCAATTTCTCTTACTCTTGGCCTACACGGGTAAGTGGTTTGAGTTTGTTTCACCTCCGCGTCAAGGCTCCCGGGTTCAATCCAGCCTCACGACCAAAACTATTTTTTTTATCTTTTAGATCTTTAGACACGCGGGCAACGTTTCCTTTTTTTTTTTTTTTACTTCGCTCATTCTTTAGTTTACTTCCCCCCCTATACACACAGCGGTTTTTGTCGCTGTTTTTTTTTTTGGTTTTGGTTTTTCCGATATTTTTAACATCGTTTCAGGGTTATTACTTACCCTCCCCCAAACACACACCTACAAACACCCGGGCAACGCCGGGTACCCCTCCGCTAGTTATAAATAAATGTAGAAACATGCCATACTCGCCAGGAGTTTTCCTATCGGAAAGTGCACCAATTACTTTGCTGAGCTCATTAAGCTAAGGTTAGGAGTCAAGCTCCTCGATGGCAGGACGGTCGTCGGTATTATCCAGGACCTCATGAGAAACAGAGTTCACGCTAGAGTAGATATGGAAGTAATTCTCAACCCACCTCCCCAGTTGCTATAACTTGTAAGTGATTACTGCGTCAGAGTTGGGTTTCAGAGACGCAGATTTATTAGATAGTTTTTCTATTGCCTTCTTCAATGCCTTCGCATATGTTCCTGATGTTACTGAACCAGACCCCCTGCATTCTGTCTGACAGGCGTGTTCTTTGTCACAGCGGCGTGCGGTTTTCTGAGAATTGCTGCGCGCTTTTCTTAAATTTTCAAAATTCCTATTTGTGAGACATCAGCTTGGATTGTATGACCACATCTCTTGTTCAAGTCGAAGTAGGAAGATTCCGTAGTAGGATTTACCCGCAGTTTGCTTGATTTGTGTTAGTTAATTGACTTTCTAGTGTATGACGCGTTGGGTAAGGGGTCAGAGTGATCGCCTCGCATGTACGAGGCTCGTGTTTCGAATCCAATATTCGGATATGTCTAACTTATGAGCCCAAATGAGGGTGAATCTCGACTTTGACTTCCGGTTTGTTGACTGGCATGGCTCTTGTGAGCGGCTACGTTATTTGGCTGTGGAAATAATTATATAATCTCTCATATTCTTTAAATATAAATATATATATATTTAATTCTTTAATTATAAATATATATATATATATATATATATATATATATTAATTATAAATATATATATATGTATGTATGTGTGTGTGCGTGTGTGTGTGTATGTGTGTGTAAATAAACACCATAAACCCCTTCTAGTACTGCTGCGTTTCTGTACAATATATCATATTTGTTAATAAATTATGTTTTATATTCATATATCTTCATAACTTCTTTCCTCGTTTAAATTATAATTTTACAAGTCTATTGTTCCGTCATTTCAATTTTAAGTGGTTATAGATTTAATATTTTTTTTTATTTTTTATTTCTCTTGTTTATTCCTTAGATAAAGCTTCGCGTTCTGTAGTAATTAATTTTGTATTGATCCATTTACTTTATTTTTTTATATATTCTCCTTCTTCAACTTTTTTTCTCCTTCTTTTGTTTATTATTATTATTATTATTATTATTATTATTATTATTATTATTATTATTATTATTGTTGTTGTTGTTGTTGTTGTTGTTGTTGCTGGGATTGTTTTTATTGGATGTTTATATTTTTTACCTTTTTTCTTATGATGAATGCTAAATCATGAAAAGTTGACAATTGTCTATTGCAGATAACGCTTCGATTTTTATTATATTTGAACCTGAATTTTTCGATATATATTCCCATTTTTTCTACATTCGTTATTTTTATTATTTTTATTATTATTACTATTATTATTATTAGTAGTAGTAGTAGTAGTAGTAGGAGGAGGAGGAGTAGTAGTAGTTATATTAGTAGTAATTGTAATGGTAGTACACTGAACAGTAACAGTATTATAGAGAAATAGAGATATAGTCAACCACCTCAGCAGGAATAACCTTCTTAGTGACACACAATATGGTTTCCGCTCTGCAAGATCTACCGCAGATGTGCTGACGGTTATATCCCACAAGATTAGTGAATCTCTTGACAAAGGCTTCCTTTCTAGGGCAATTGCTCTGGACATATCAAAGTCTTCGACAAGGTATGGCATAAGGGTCTACTTCACAAGATTTCCAGCTACGGTATAACTGGAAATGTTTTCTCAATCATTAAATCATTTCTCTCCGATAGGCTCATAGGAGTAGTGGTAGATGGACAAAAATCGGAGGCCTGCAGTATAAATGCTGGAGTCCCTCAAGGGTCAATCCTGGGCCCAACTCTCTTCCTGATCTACATCAATGACCTCCCTAAACACATACTTAAATCATTCGTTGACATCTATGCTGATGACACGACCATCTACAGCAACACATCAGAGGCTGTAAATGACAAAGTTCTCTCTGATTCTCTCTCCTCGGATCTTGAGCGCGTGGTTCAGTGGGGAAAGATGTGATTGGTTACCTTTAATGCATCCCAAACCAAACTCCTAACCTTACATCATCAACGCTCTGAACCCCAGCTGGCATCAATTGTGATGGATGGCTCTCCTCTGGGTGAGGCCCCGTGTTTTGACAAGCTTCAGGGTTTGACCTTTACTCCTGATCTGAAATGGAACACGTACATCAAGTCTGTTGCCAAGGTCGCTGGAAAGATGGTGGGATCCTTCAACCGCTCCAGAAGATATCTCACTACTGATGCAATTCTCTATCTATATAAAAGCCAAGTGCGTCCAAGGATGGAATACTGTTGCCATATCTGGGCAGGAGCTGCTAAAAACAACCTATCCTGCCTTGACAGAGTACAAAATAGCATTCGTGGCTTAGTGGGGGATGCCCTTTTCTCTACCCTGCAACCTCTCTTCCACAGAAGAGACGTTGCGAGCATATCCTTGTTTTATCGTTATTTCCATGGCAGGTGGTCGTCTGAACTCCAATCTCTGCCCCCCTTGCCAATCTTTCACGAAAAACACCCGTCTAGCTGAATCCACTGTGAAAAATTTTCCCCACTCTATATCTGTGCCTAAATCAAAACGCGGATTCCATGAAAAAAGCTTCTTTCTTAGAACTGCACGCCTGTGGAACTCTGTTCACTCTGCCTGCTTCCCTCCGGACTACAACTTGGATGTCTTCACGTCCAATGAAAACAAATTCCTAATGAACCGCCCCCTTAATTAAACACTTAATCAAATCTCCACACTAACGTAATGTACTTGCAATAACCCTTATCCCTGAGTGGCTTCCGAGCCTTGATAAGTAGTGATCCCTGTGTAAAAAAAAAATTAGACTATTATTAGAATATTCCCGATAATTCCCGATAATCGATAATCGAAACCGTTATTTCATTCATCTATCATTGGTAAAGCTATTTTTCCATTTCGTCGCTTAGCACCAATGATAGAAGAACTGGCCGTGAAAATTCTACTGTGGTTAAATTAATAGCGTATGTGTGTGTGTGTGTGGTTTTTTTTTTTTGCAGGTTCTGTTGGTGTTGCTGGTTCTGTAGGTTCAACCAGCACGTAAGTTTTATGTTTTTTCGTTAACTGCATATAATTTCATAAGACTTGACAATTTACGTTTTTTTTTTTTGTTTTTGTCTTTTTTTGATGGAGGTGGTCTGTGGGTCCGAAATCCGCCCATAAATTTCTTAATGTTTTTTTTTTCGTTAATTGTAAAGAAGTTTATATAAAATAATTTTATAAAAGAAACAGTAGTCCTCAAGAGTGCAAGATAGAATAACATATTTTGGACAAAGTTTTTGCATGGAGGCATGTGAAGCTTCCTCCCGGACGATTTCACGGATTTTTATGACAATAAAAATATAGGAATGTGAAATAGTCGGTGATTATAATTCAATCCTGTGCAATGTCGGGTCCCCTGCTAGCACACACGCACACACACACACACCCACACACACACACGCATATATATATATATATATATATATATATATATATATATATATATATATATATCGAAAGAAAAACAAAATAATACTACATAATATTCAATGCATTAGTTGTGATCATGTAAGGCAATTTTTATTATTAGATTGATTTGAGATGGATTTTATTTGCAGTAACAAGTCCTAACTCGCAACGTGTATCAGCGAATGTCTGAACATTAATTAGTTAAGCAATCGATTGAAATATCATAAACAGAATTTGTTTTGATCAGATTGATTGATGGTCATTAAGACAAAATGAATGTTGACTCAGTGAGTAATTAATTCTAAATTTGAAGTATTCACTGTCAAGTTATTTTTAATGAAGTCCGACAAGCACTGGACGATTAAGGACTTCGCAAATAATAAAAAACAACATTATTATTCCCAAACACACGCACGCAAGCGTACACAACTACACATGCATATGCGTACAGAAGCACACACATGTGTATAAATAAATAAATATATATATACACACATATATATATATATATTCTATAATATAAAAGTCACTTTGTGTGTGTAAGATCCTTCCCCATAGATTCTGAAACGGCTGAGCAAATTTAACCCAAAGCTAATTGCAGTGTTCTTAGATATGTTTTGTACAGAAATTCACCCGAAAATATAAAACTCAAAAAATCAAAAAAAATAATAGTCGAATAATAGTCTTTCTCTGTTATATATTAAAAATTATAATTTTAAAAGGCAATATTTTATGTTACACCGACAAAGACATGTATTAAAATTTCAGTAAATCATTTCTAGAAAAAACGCAGATTTATTATGATCTAGAGATGTAGATAAGTAGTAGAACATTGAACTACATACGAATGATCCCAAACCCAGATGTACCTCACCATTTTTTCTTTTTTTTTTCTTATGATGATTTCAATTTACGATAAAAGTAGTACCATTTAAAATTGCAGCAAATAACTTCTTCGTTTGCATATTTTAAAACTTAACATTAATCAGAAATGACTTTTCGAGAGCATTCAACGTCTAACGTGAAACAAACAGACAGAATATGAGTACTAAATTTATTGTTTTTTAAATTTTATTGTACGGATTAGTACAGCGGCTAAATTATTCCTTTAAATATATAATCACCAATAGGGTAGGTTTCTATAATAATACATACGCAATCTACATAAATTAAAATATCATGTTTAAGCGTATTCTACGACCGCGAAACGCCGACTGCAAGCTAAGTTTCTCTCTCTCTCTCTCTATTCCTACCTCCCTTTCTCTCTCTTTATATATATATATATATGCATATATATATATATATGTGTGTGTGTGTGTGTGTGTGTGTTAGCAGTAAAATTCAACTTTTCCAGTTTTTATGTAAATGAAAACATCATACACGAGATTAGGTTAAACAATTACTAAGTGCAAGGTCAGTATTTCAACATATTTCTCTTTATTCATAAATGTATTTATTTTATTTTTATTTTAGTTGAGCTAATACTTCATGAGCTGAAACCTTACATAGGATAGTATTCCTACTTTTTAATTTATAACAAAGTTCATGTGTGATGCATTAATATTTAAAGGTAAGTTAGTATTGGGTTTTGCCGATATACATTTTTAAGGTGGATTGATCTTTGACAAGTTATCTACGTCCCCACTCCGATTATAAGATAATAACTGGGAATATTCACATGCTGAAGGCTTATCGGAAATATTCTTATTTCTATATGAATCCTATTCAGAAATTATCAAGTTGTTAATTCACTCATTTATTATTGTTTATACATGAAAAAATGTATACGTGAATTTCTTTATATTTGTACCGTGCTATCTACGACTACATCAAAACTGGCACTAAAATATACAAACATATATATTTTCAAAAGTGATAGGGAAGTGATGTATTGCTTTTGAAAAAACAAGTTTGAAATCTCTTAGCTTAGAAGTGTGACCGGTATGAATTAACTAATCTTGCAGATTTTTATACGATGTTGATGAAAAGAATTCATTTTACAAATACAGACATAAAGACCAAAGATGTAAAATCAGAAAGGATAGATATGAAGCATACAAATGAGTCAATTAAAATTGATGCACAAGTAAGTCAAGCAAAAAACATCAATGGAAGAATCAAATTTGAATTCTCTGTGTGCGGCGCTCAAGGATGATTTTAAAATGCAGAAGCTCCATTATTTATTATACTCTCAGTAACTCTTTATCTCACTCTTTCTTTCTCTTATTTTTTATGTTCAAACAATCAGATTGCATAAAGGTGTATCTACAAAAAAGCAGTTTAACACAATTCACGCCACCCAGTTTGAACGCACCACTCTGCTTTAACACGCCACTCCATTTTAACATACCTGCTTTGTATAGTATATTAACTTACTTGACAGTTAAAGAGGTGTCTAGAGCACTGCAAAAACTACGCCCTTATCTAAGATACCAATCACGTTGGATTATGACTACTAAAACGTGCAGAATGTAAGTAAGGCAGAACGAAAGTGCATAAACTACTATTTAGTTAGTACCACTCGTAGTAACCCTCCGATTATAACTCCAGGCCTACAAAATAAGATCTCAAATCACTAATAAAACTAAGTAAATTAACGCTTTGGTTACTTCTCTCACTATACCTGATATTAAGCAGTTAGCCTTCCTAGCTCTACAACAACAAAATAACCTCGATAGAAAAATGTTTTTTTTGTTTTTCTTTACTACCGGATATATCCAGGTCATTGAGCACTTTTGAATATATCTCCCGAGACGCATTAACAAAGTTAATAAAGCTCCTCATCCTGAGCGACTTGTGCCTAAAATAATGTGATTACTTATTGATAACATTAATAATAAAACTAGTTCATTCACTAAAGTAATTGTAATCCATCCTTCATATTAGTAAACATATATAATAAAATAGTATATATGAAATTTGCATTGAGCAACAAAATTGATTAAATAATCTAGAATTTTGAAGCTATAATACCTAAACAATTTACACAAATGCAATTCAATGAGACTTTAAAATTTTTAAAGCTGAAAGTTCTTTTTGCCAACGAATTTCAGTCTGCAGATTTCATCAGGTTGACCAGAAAGTTCTTGCGGTTGTAACTTTTGAATCTAAATGAACATATCTCGACTCAGACAAAATTCATCGATCGAAATAAGCACCATCATCATCTTTTGCCAACGCAAAACAAGCGTATTTATGCCAGTAACGGAACAATCTGGCGTTTTGATGGCGATGAAGTCGTTGAAGGATTTTTTTATATCGATTAGGTTCTCAAAATATTTCTCACGCAGAAAGTTGTCGAGAGTCTTGAATTAATGGTAGTCGGAAGGTAAAAAGTGTGGAGAATATGACGAATGAGGCAGTGTTTCGTAGCATAATTTTTTCAATTTCTGCAGAGTCGGTTTAGCAACGTGCCGTTGGGCATTGTCGTGAAGGCAAATTGGGCTTTTTTCTGTTGACAAATGCTGGGGGTTGCTGTCGAAGATTCTGATGAATTTAATCTATTTGATCACAGTACTGGTAGTTTCCTCTGCATTCAAAAAACTGTAATACACGATACCGGTGGAAGACCAACGGAAAGTCAGTATGACCTTCTTTTTGTGAAACTCTGTCTTCAGGAAGTGTCGTGGACCTTCGTCAGTGTCTAACCATTTAGTTGAATGTCAACATTTGTCGTAAAGAACCCACTATTCATCGCAAGTCAAAACCCGGTCGATAAACAGGTCGTTCTTGTAGTGTGAAAGAAGAGAAGATGGCACTTTATAACGGTGCCTATTTAGTAGTTCAGTTCGTGAGGCAACCATTAATCGAGATTTTTGTCTTTCAAGTCTCTCTCAATTGGTTGGAAATCGTCGTCTATGTTACGTCTAATTCAGAAGCAAGTTCCCTAACATTTGTGCGTTGATTGGCTCTTAATTGATCGTTGTCAACATCCGATATTCAACAATTACATTCATAATCTTACAGATTCTCATAGCGGCAATGAAATATTTTAAACTACCATTGTGATGTACGTTTAGTAGTCGTTCCTGGCCAAACGCTTCGTTGATATCGCGAGCTGTTTAAGCAGCTTTTCGGCCTAGCTTGAACTGAAAAAAGAAAATTGTGCGAATTTACATTTTTCGGTGTTATATACAAAGTTATAAAAACAAGGCATATTTGTTTGAAAACAATAGAAATTTAAACGATTAGATAATGCGAAAGCGATCAGTAAAATGATAAACAGCTTAAAGTTATTATGGTGTAAAGACATGATTTGAAATCAAAATTTAAAATTCCGCAAGAACTTTTTTCTCAACCTAATATATATATATATATATATATATATATATATATATATATATATATGGCTACTTTATTTAACACATAAATTGATATACGAAATTATAGATTTACGCGTGAACTTAGTATTTACTTCAACCGTGCTCGATACGTAGGTGGAGCTAGGTAGTAAATTATATATATTTTATAACTTATTATATATATTTATATATATATATATATATATATATATATATATATATATATATATATATATATAGTGTTCCAAAATTTTTGACAACACATTTTGTAGGCCAATAATTTTGACAATTTTTGTTGGAATAATCTCAAATTTTCACACCTTGTGTAGAACCTTTTTAATTTTTTTGTGTTTACGTTTTTCATTTCTATTTTTACAGATTAAGAAATGCCGTTCACTTTCAAAGAAAAGGCATTTTGCGCGTTAGACTATACTTGGACTTAGTCACTGAAGACAGTGCAGCGTGACTTCTCACAATTTTTTCAAAGAAGGCACCACCTACAAAATAAATTAGGACTTGGCCCCCAAAATGTAAAGACAAGAGCTGCTTATGCATAACAAAGTCGCCAAATGATTCAAAATTGGCTAATTGGTAAACTCATAGAAAATGAAGACGAAAGTTTCATTTTTCAACAAGATTGGGCCCACCTAACTGGAAACTCATAGTACTACTATACCTCAATGAGGTTCTCCTAGAGAGATGGATCGGTCGAGATAGTGAAGAATACCATTTGCTTCAGAAATGGCCGACACAATCACCCGACCTTTCTTCATGTAGTTTTTTTCTCTGGGCTTATGTTAACGGACCTTTATTTCCAGCTTACATTGAAGAACTGAAAAAAGAGAATTACAGTTGCACTGAATACTATTACCGAATATATGCTACAGCGAGTTTGGCATGAGCTCGAATACCGACTCGACGTATGCAGAGTCACAGCCGGCGCGCATGTAAAACATTTATGAAAATCTGTCATAGAACCAACAAGTATTTGCACTTTTCTTTGTAAATTTCACAAAAAACTTATGAAATTCAACGTAAACTGTATTTAGTTTCATTAAGATCCATCATATAGTTTCTGAGATATGCACATTTAGAAAGGGGTCAACCATTTTGGAACACCTTTCTTTCCCTCTGTCTCTCTCCTCTCTCTCTCTACTCTGTATATATATATATATATATATATATATATATATATATATATATATGTATATATATATATATATAAAGCATGTTAAAACACTTTGAAAAAGAGTAAAACCATATTTAATCTGAAAAGGAAACACTTGATAAGTGGATAGTCTTTAATCCGCGGAGTTTCGAAGAAATACTTTCCTTCTCATCAGAGGGAAGGAATTAGCAAAATGCGGTATCGGATTTATTTATTTTATGCATATATATATATATATATATATATATATATATATATATATATATATATATATATATATATATGTGTGTGTGTGTGTGTGTGTGTGTGTGTATATAAATTTTATATATATATGTATATATATATATATATAGTATATGTGTGTATATATACATTTTTATAAGATAATTTATCAAGTAATATGTAAGGAAAATATAGTAAATTTAAAAATGTACATATACAACGAACTAATTGTTTACTTTTAAAATTAAATAAAGCAGAAATCTTACGTGGTAATGTCATCTATAATAATTAGATGAACATCGTTCGTAAAAGGATCGTTGCTATAATATTTTTGAGTATCGTCTTTTTTCATCAGTTAGGTAAATTTCATGAATTTCCATATTCTAATATAGTGAATCATTTAGACTCTTTTGACATATGTCAAAAGAGAAATTCATTAAATTTTTTTAATTTCTTTAAAATGAATGCCGCTTGATCAAGAATAGTTGCTAATTTAAATGTCTATTTTTATTGGAAACACAGCTTTTACCAGAAAGTTTCTGTCAAGAAATTACCTAAAGTATTTCATTAAATTATTATTACATATACCAATTTTTCGGGGAAAAGAACCTACGGTCATATTAGTTAACGATAACAATTATAATGATTATGATAATAATAGTCCTATAATTATTTTAAGGTGTACTGGATATGACCATAAACTATATCCAGTGGTGAGACCATAGCTTGCGGGCTTTGGGAAGTATGGAACCACCTTTTAATTACCATTGCTCCCAGGTCCACTCTGACCCGGATTGGTAGTGCCTGTTATCGTCCCAACTATGGGTTAAATAGAAACCGACTTGAAAACAACAAATATATTCTATTAAAAGAATTTTCTTCGAAATCTTTGGACTCGCCATTAAATAACCCAAAAAGGATTAATATGGCGTAAAATAACCAACCAACCAACCAACCAAACAAACAATTATTTTAAGCTAAATTTGATTAATGAAATTAATATTCCTTGCCAAATACAAAAAATGTGACTTATTTCAATCGAACATCATTTAAGCGATAATAATGCAGCGACATTATAATGTCTTAGAGATCACAAGAACAAGTTTTAAAAAATATCAACAATTACGGCTGATTACCTGAGAAATTAACGTAATCTAAATAAAAGAAGACTAACGTGTGTCTATTACTAAGTTATAGATGATTCTCTTATGTTTAGAAACAAAAACTATACATTGAGTTAAATATGGCGCTAATTTCTCAATCCATGCGATGGAGAATGGCGGACAGTATAAGTGGTGCTTCTATTTATGTCTTAAGAACTATCTCTATTTTACCAAGCTGCGATAGACTGTATAATCTCAACCGTCTCAACATATCAACTTTTTCATCGCTAAAATCCTTATAAACATCTTTGTGGGCATTTTTAAATAATCCACATTTGTAATTTATTATATGATTATTTTCAAAGTGTTAGCATTAACCAGTCAAATGCTTACTTTCTATGTAGTCCATTCATAACGATAAAGAAAAAAGTCTACGTTGCCTGACTAACAGAGGAAAAACTAGCAATGTATAATACCTAGTACGTATGACGTCAAGAGAAATGAGGATGGTTAATAAAGAAACTTGAGAACATACTTTAATTCCATTAATCTAAACAGGACGTCTGAGGATGTTGTTCACTCTAACGGGGTTAAAATATTCAGATACACATAATATCTAACTTCGAAAAAGGTAATGAAAAAACACTTATTCTGTGATTATCGTGTTCGGAATAAAAACGAGAGATGGGTCCCTGAGAACAGCAAATATGCAAACGTCGCAATTAGCGGTGGTACATAATGTTCAGTTAAACTTACCAGGCTTTTAAGTATAGAACGTCGATGTACAATACATGGTTAAGTTACGAGTTGGATAATGAGCTGTGTTAAAGAGATCGTCTACATTCTAGATTTTATGGAGATTATCAATCAACAATGTGGAAGATAAATTAGATGCCTTTTATAAATGTACAGAAAATTAAAATATAGAATGTATTTGATTTTTAACATTCATTGATTTGCCCATACAATTCATGAATGTTTATTCATTATACAAAGCACTCTGAAAAATGAACTAACATTCAAAGTCGCTGGAAAAATTGTGGGATCAATCTACCATTCCATATTACTGCAATCCTTTATCATATTGATAAGAGACAAGTGCGCCCTAAAATGGAGTATTATTGCAAAATCTGGTCAGTATTTGCTCTGCGAGCCCTACACAACTTTACTGAGTGAAAAACCGGCTTCGAAACATAGTAGGCAATGCCCCTTTTTTGTCCTGCAATAAATTCTCCACAGAAGAGACGTGGCGAGCCTGTCCCTGCACTATCGTTATTTTCATGCTCGACTGAAATTTAGTCTATACCCCGCTTGCTAAATTTTCCCAAAAAGCACTCGACTAGATTCAACATCTATATACGATTTCCCCAACTCTCTGTACTTTAATCTAAACGCAGATTCTTTAAACAAAGCTTTTCCCCCCGGAACTGATCCCCCGCCGAACACTGTTACGTGGACGTGTTTTCCGGTTGAATACAACTTCTAATCCAATGTAAACCAGTTCTTGTTGAGCTGTCATGAATAATCAAGTGCCACTTAATTCACAGCATTAACAATTACTACACACTCACTTTACATCATTAACTTTTATATTCGAGTGACCTTCGGGCCCGATAAACGGTAACTCGCAAGTAAATAAAAGGCGTCAATTTTTTTTATGATAGATTTTCTCACATTGATAGAGCTGTACCTGACTTTCTTTACTCTTATGGGGAGGCGAAAAACAAAAAAAACAAAAAAAAAACGAGATAATTGCATTGCTGTATTGAAGCATTGCACCAGTCGCCTGTAACATGGACGTAACTGTAATGTATTGGATCACCGGGCACTATCGGTATGTCAGCTTATATTTATCTGTTCTTTTTTTATTCAAATGTTAAACCAAAGCATGATTCAGTGCAAAACAGTTTCTGCCGAGGCCAAGCTAAAATATTTTCTGAGAGATTTACAAGTGTTTCGGAAACTAAAATCGAAATATTATTACATGAGATGTTTGTTCGCTTGGTTAGTATGAATCGTTTAATTTCCATAATTCACCGTTAATATGTTTAAATAATTACTGATTTTGCTATTTCTTACAATTTGCAGGATTACATTTTTTCATTACACTTTTTCATCATGGCAGTGTCATGGTTGGGGTCACAGTGTACTGATATAATCAACATCATACTTATATAAAGTAAAACCCCCGTACAAAAATGGATGCTACATACAAAAATAGTGTATACACAATAGCATGTAAACGTGTGTGTATATTAATATTACCGTTGCTGGATGTGATAGTGAGGGAAAAGGGGTACAATGCAAGTAATTACTTCAATAGTAAACAATTTCGAATGCGTTGTAACCATTAATGAGAAGTCTGTACGTATTAAGGTAAATTATCCTCTAACATAAATATAATTATAGCCAGGAAAGAGTCAGTAATTTTCCATTTACTTAACATCGGAAGCCAGATCAGTGTTTTTCCTTCATCACTCAATGCATGTAATAACAGGTTTGGCTCGGCTATACATTTTCCCCAGTAAACAATTATCGGAAAGGCTACAATTTTATATTTTGGCAAGCAGCCCGTCTACTCTCTCCACTCGTCAAATAAATATGCTAAGAAGCTTAAGAAGAGAAGCGATTTAAAATGGAGGCTAGCTCGCTCACATTCAATGGTCGGTCAATTAGATAAGGCGATTACGAGTGATGTTTGGGGATTCTTTTTTCTATTTTGCCGATTCATTTATTTCTTTGCATTGGATACTACCTTTTTATTTAGAAAGGATTCCGATGACATCTTTTGATCTCCATTTGTTCGAAAGAAACGTTTGTAGTAACAAGCTGAGCAATCGTTAATATACTTCGTCGCAAACATTAGAGTATGTGTCGGAAATGAACATAATATGTAATATTCATGATTATATACTCGTTAAAATGCCGTATTTCATCAAATGAACAATATTCAAAACAGAAATCATGCTCATTTATTTATTTATTGCGGACTCTTATTCTTATCTTCTATTTGTTGTTTGGCAACGTTTCGGCCAACAATTTCCTTGGCCTTCGTCAGAAATGATAGTCCGCAAATAAATGAATGAATAAATATATAAATTACTCGTCTCAAAATAGTTCAAATAATACATATAAAAAAAACATGTTTTTGAACAGTTTGAATCAACAATATTAATCAGTAAATATTAAAAATGTCGAATTGTAGTGTCAGTTTATTTTAATACGACACTCTTGAACTATTTTATAAATATAGTAGTGTTTGAAAAATATATGTTAAATAAAGCTACAGCATCCATATAACATGAAATCTGTATGAAAATAGAGCACGTCGCCTTAAAATTAGCAAATGTAGGAAACGGATTTTTTTATTGGATTAATATGTCTTCCTTACACAATGACGATTACAAAGAAAAATGTTGAAGTATACATTATAATTTTTGCAAAAATTCTGTCCACATCATTAGTTTGCTTTGTCATTTACAGCCTTTGATGTGTAGCTGTAGATGGTTGTATCATCAGCATAG
Organism: Euprymna scolopes; assembly: GCF_053919585.1. NCBI lineage: Eukaryota > Metazoa > Mollusca > Cephalopoda > Sepiida > Sepiolidae > Euprymna > Euprymna scolopes. Next base: position 33,826,184 of record NC_136492.1, read on the forward strand.
ATGTCAACGAATGATTTAAGTATATGTTTAGAGAGATCATTGATGTAGATCAGGAAGAGAGTTGGGACCAGGATGCACCCTGAGGGACTCCAGCATTAATACTGTAGGCCTCTGATTTTCGTCCATCAACCACTACTCTTATGAGTTCATCAGAGAGAAATGATTTAATGATAGAGAAATCTGCACATATCATTAGTTTGTGCTCAAAATACTTTTGCGGAGATTTTGTATCCGTTTATGACCAAATTTTTACTCATGTGTCAATTAGTTTACATTTTCTATTTGACCGGATTTTGTCTATATCAATATTTATGTAATTATTTCATGACCTGCATTGTTTTGTACAGATGTGTGCAATGATTTCATATTGCGCTGTGTATTTATTTGCATAAAGATTAATGTTTTTTTTCGGTCGATTTTAAATATCTGTTTCTATTTTTATGTTCTCATTTTCACTGTAGTCCGCAATGTTAACATTCGTTCGTCATTTAATGAATTTGTATTTTGTGTGATTCACTTATTTACACTTCTGACCTCCTTGATCGCCTTTCTGTAATAACTGAGAAATGGCATATTTCCCTTTTTAAACCATTACCAGGTTCCGTGGTTTTCATTTAATTGAAGCATAGTACGTTATATTTTTCTAATGGTTGATCTGGTGTGTGCAACACGTTTACATTGCTTTTGATGTACAGTTACGAGTGGACTGTCTGTCCAGCCAAATCACGTATGTATTGAAATATCTCTTTTACTATGGTTTTTATTACCGACTATCGGTCCAACGGTCCAACTGTTCCTTTTATAAAATTAGTTTTCCATAAGTTTGAACCTATATATATATATATATATATATATATATATATATATATATATATATATATATATATACACATATATATATATGTGTGTGTGGAGGGGTGCGATTTGTGTTTTGTACGTTTGCAATCATCCACTTATCTGTCCGTGGGGAATTATAACAACAATTTCATTATTATCACTAAACACTAAGAGTTAGTTCAACGGCTGTCATAAAAAATACTTTATGAGAACAATACGCGGTATTCCTGGAGTCTATCTATATGCAGTATTCACCCCCTCATTTGATAACATTTGCAAATTATTTTTCGTTATCGCGATAGCTGCTTACATTTGAGTGTTATGGTAGCAATCATTAGTCTTGCCTGGAAGTTAGCAAGCAAAAGGTATCCCTAAGATCCCAGTCCTCATTCAGTAGATGTCTTGTTAGTGCTTTCTCCTCAGCATTTTCAACCCCTTTTGCCTCGTTCTCGATTGTTGAGTGTGTCGTCAGTTTATGTATACACTACCAATTTTTTTTTAGACGCGGAGGTTCGTGTTACCTTACAATTATGCAGTTTCAGTTTTCACAATCCAATGAAGTTTCTTTGTGTTTCTCATCTGTAGTTGTTTCTAAATGTCCGACTCATGTGCCTTCGTCTCCACAGCCAAGGTTTTCTTTAATGTTATTCGTTGTATCTAGTCAGCCATCCCTTTGATCCCAATCTTTCCCATTCTTTTTCAAATGCTTTAGGGATTTTTCGTAGTGCTAATAGAGGTGTTATCTTGACGTTGTTTATTTCCCATATCCCTTTAACTTGTCAGTTCGGCGTATTTTCTCCTTTTCTCGATTACCTGCGAATTGCTGGAACGGCGAAATTGGTGATCTGGCAGGACTTTTTATTCTTGTATACTTTTATAACGCCCAGTCTTTATTCTTCAATCTGTTTATTTGTTTGTATATTCATGTCTCATAGGATTCTGTCACTTCCGTTTTAAAGCACTTCTTGTACATTAAATCTCTGGTTCTGGTACCTCCAGTTTTACCTTTCTCGTGATCAGCAGTGCTCCCTTTTCCATAGGGAATTCCATTCCGATATCCTGACTAGAGATCCCGGTTGTGTGTACTAGCGTTTCTAGTCTTTTCTTAGTTTTTGGAAATATTTTCAGTTCATCCTTGTACATTAGATGGCTCATTCGTTCATGTGTATAAGTAAATTTCTATCCAGCTTGGAACTTTCTTAGAATATTGTTTTAAGCCATCAAGGCTATGATGAACATTAGTGGTTAAAGGGAGTCGAAAATACCTATTGTATGTACTGTAAACCAGCTGTCATTTCGAGTCTCCATGTTTGAATTGTATTTTCAATCACGTTGATATTCTTTCCTGGTATGTTATTATTAATATTATTATTATTATTATTATTATTATTAATGTTATTATTATTATTATTATTATTATTATTATTATTATTATTATTATTATTATTATTAATCATCGTCCTACAGTATGCAAAAATAGCGTATTCTCTTTTAAAACAATTATCAGGTTCTTCATTATTATTATTATTATTATTATTATTATTATTATTATTATTATAATATAATAATAATAATAATAATAATGATGATGATGATGATGATGATGATGATGATGATGATGATGATGATGATGATAATAATAATAATAATAATAATAATAATAATAATAATAAATGATAGAAGAACTAAAATGACCACACATATAGGGTTTAGTTTTTAGGCAAAATTTAGGCATTAACCGTTTTTACTATGTATATTTTCTATTTGAATAATTTATTAAATATTTAACAGCCATCATTATTTTTATTAATTAATTTCAATCCACAGCGATCGAATGAAACACACGACTTCAAGATAATTCATCTTTTCAGAACGGTTCCTAGTGATGCAGACACCACAATTTCTGATGCTTCCATCTTATGCACCCCTTCTCATTGATTGATGAAACATGTTTGGCTCCCTGACTGAATGCTCCATATAAAATATATTGGAAGAGGAAACTGTATATATAATAGATATATCTGATTAAAATTATTATTTTGAATTTAAATGGAATCCTTTGTTTTACTCAAATCATGATATAGCTCCACATATGATCAAATGAATAATTACGACATTATTTATTTGAGCATATGCGGTGCTGTTTATTTGTAAATTACTGTAAATAAGTTAAGAATAATTAAAAGGGAAGACATTAAGTGCATTTTATTGTTCCAACATGAATGATTTCATATCATACATTTTATATTGATTTTGCATTGTAGAAACTAAATATATAAACAATACGTTAATTCCTTGAGACATAAGCTACTTAAAAACTGTCTTCAGAAAAATCATTAAAGTTTAGTTATTTCGGATATTAAACAGGACAGTTCTCAGTATGAAACGAAATAATTTGACTTAAGTTTATGAGAATATGACAGACATGCTACACTGGAACGCTGTTGAGACTTTAATTAAATTTTAATTTATTTTTAATTTTAAGATGCTAAAATAACTTGTTAAGAAATTTCCTATTAAAAAACACTTTAATGATCTTTAATTAATCTACAAGAGAGCATGTTGACATTGTAACTATCAAGTCGAGTATGAAGGATATAGTACGAAACCTTTAAATTGTAACCTGGAATTACGAAAATAATGTTTGTAAATATTGTAGTTTCTTAATATTTGACGTCAAAATTCGACGGACAATAGAGGATGATAATTACACAGCTTCTCAACGTGATCTTTCCGACGCTTCCCTAGTTTACTCAGGTTTGAAAAATAGCGATGCTATGCGAACGAAGTGTTTCACTAACACTCTACGCTGATCGGTTCGTCTGCTTTACTATCAGATAAAGATGACGGGAGTCTCTACAGACTGATGCACGCTGTGCTTTTACTGCAAACTTTTGCTAGTATCTGTTTTTATCAGCGCGAAAGTCAGAGTAAGAAGACATCGTAAAGCACGAGAGTTGTATGCATTCGTCATTCATGTTTACAGCTTTTGCTCTGAAGTCTCTTTATTGCTCAGCCTGGATGATGTTGGTTTGTAAGGCTAAGCAGCTCGCATTGCAAGTCGATGGTAGCAGATTTATAACTGCCATTCTACTTTTGGGTTATATTATCCGCTGATTTGCAGAAAAGAGAACTGTTATAAAGTTTTACTCTGAATTGAGCGCCAGCGCTTAACTTTAAATGCTGATCCGCTCTGGCTGTTTAGTCATTCGTTTCGCCTGAAGTCTAAGCCGATGACTTGCTCGAAATTTTATTTAGTCTCAGTCCAATAGCCTACTATCAACCAAACCTCAGAAAGCACAAGAGTGAAGCACAGAACTCGCACAACGAGCACACACCAAGATATAATATATTTGCTTATCCTTGTGGTCGCCATTTGATGGCCATCTGATTAAATTACGACGTAGTTATCAATAACAATTAGGAGTTCCAAAGTTAACTAGCTGACCGCCAATAAATCTTGTACCGCGATCAAAGCAAGCGAGAACTTGCTTATGGGTTTCCTCTTCTGGTCGTGTACGTCCAGTTCAATCTCCGGCTGCAAAAAGAAAATTCCACGATAGTGTACGGCTGAGAGCAGACTGAAATGTAAGATAATAGATATACTCTTCCTCTTCTGTCGCATTTAATGGTGGTGCTTATACCGAGATAATGCTAGCAGTCACAAGAAACGAAGGTTTGCCAACTAATCCGAGATTAGAGCTGTGTGACTCGAGTGCAATAGCGACTCCATGGCATCCGCTATTTTCGGTGACTCCATTGTTGCAGAGATAATAAACGGTGTCTGTTACTTTGATACGACTGTGGCCGGCATAGAGGAGCTGTTATAAGGGGAATAAACTAATCTTAATCGTATCAAAGATGAGAGTTCATAGAGAAACGTTGTTTTAATTTGAGTAAAATGAAATACGCATCAAGTGCGCTTGAAAGCCAAATCACAACGTAATATAAGTAAAATAAGCAAATATTTTACTTGGAAGAAGACAAGAAAAAAGAAACAACACACTGAAGATGGAGTATACCTCTGAAATATATTTGTGATGAATTTCAAACAAGTAAAATATGTGTGTGTCTTAATATTACGCTTTCAAGCGCACTTGGTGCGTATTTCATTTTAATCTTAATTGTGTAAATAATAAATGTAAATATTATATGTGTAAATTATATGGGTGAGTCCTGGATAATTTATAAATTTAAGATGACTGAAATCGTACTTGTTGAATATAATTGATTACATCACTGAGCATTTCATTTGTGCTTATTGCCTCCACTATTAAACTGATTTCGATTAGTTTTATTTTTGAAGATATTTGTTTTCTGCTAAAAAAGTAAAATCACCATTCCCAGTGAATGACTTGTAGGAAAAATGTAACACAATGGATCATAGTTTGGAATGCAGCGTTAACACTAAAATTGCATAAGAATGAATTCGAAATATGAAATTGTACATCCATGAATAAATAAAAATATTGAGAACGTATATGAAGACGTAAAAATACATAAACAAAATGAACAAAGATGTGGGTAAACACATGGCAAATTTAGAAAATATCAGTCAATACTTGCTGTTTTTTATGTATATAATTTTCAAAACATTATGACATATGAGACAAATCGAAAATAAGACGTGACGAAGGATAGGTTCTTCTATTGACGGAGTTACTGCCTACCAAACTGACCGACAATAACAACTTTGCTTAGTTACTCCAAGATCTGAAACAAGATCAGAGACTATTCAACTTTGAATAGAAGAGTAAAAAATATTTTTAATTCTCAATTTGTGTAGTTGTTTCGATGGACACATACACAGACGACACTCAGATATATAGCAACACTTCAAATACCAAGAACGCCAAATACCTAACTGTATATCTCTCTACACATATTGAACATATAGTTGCAATAAGGTCAAAAGTAGCTTGTTAATTTTAACGCATCTAAAACCAAGCTTTTATCACTCCACTATAAACGCTCTGATTCTCACTTGGCCTTAATTGATATGAAAAATTCTCATCTAAAATAGGTTTCGTGTTTTGACAAACCGCTTTGCTAGACTTTTACGCCTAACCTGAAATGAATAAGATGATCAAATCTGTTGCTAAATTTGCCGGAATAATGGTTGTGTCATTTTTCCGCTCCTGAAGATGTTAATGCCCGACACAACCCTCCACCTGTATAAAAGCCAGATGCATCCTAAACTTGAGTACCGTTGCTATATATGGGCAAGAAATGTTCAGATCCCCTATCTTGCCTGGGCAAGGTTCGTACCGGCTTGAATCCATGTAGGTGATGTCGTTTCTGTCCTGCAATTCCCCCCCACATTAAGGATGTTTGATCGTATTTCTTCTTTGGTAATTTTTATAACACGTGCTCATCTGAGCTTTAATTCATAGTCGACTTTGCCAACATATTTAAAGAAAACACTCATCTAGCTACAAGGACCGTCAACAATTTATTCAGTCGCTATCTTAACATAAAGGCAAATTCCAAGATAAAAGTTTACTTGCTAGAACCGCCCGCTTCGAAACTCTGTTTATCTCGTCTGTTTTTTAGCTGACTACAATATGGCTATTTTAAAGTCTTATGTAAACATGTTCTTATGAAGACGTCGCCTATATAATCAATTTCTACTTAATTTCAACCAGTAATTGTTAATATATTTTGTCTCAGTGACTTCTTTCCGCTCATTAACCCTCATTTTCAACCTCGATATGTGGTGTCTCCCATATAACAAAGTTCTTTGTTAATATGTTTTACTCTTTTATATCCTCATATACTCGTGCATAGATATTCCCTCATTCTGATTTCATTCTGATACACTATAAGGAAGTAGGAAGTGGCAATTACTGAATTAGAATAACAAAACGTCACTTTAACTAAATATTCTATCACTTGCAACGTTGAAACCCCGTAGATTTGAAATTTCTTGTAAATGTTTAGTTTACAATAAGTTCTGTAATGCAATGTTAAATGAGTCTGAACTTTTTGATACATTACAAAATCAAAAAAGAAATGAGTTTATTTTATGTTGTCTTATTTGACAATGTTTTAATATTTTTCTATCATATATAATCTTTTTAATACCTCATTCGTCACTTTATGTCGTCATCCTTTTCATCTATGCTTTCCACTCTTTTTTAATCTATTTCTTTTTCTTCTACGTTTTTAAATCAATTTATCTTGTTATTCTTTATAAATATTTTCCACACGCCATCTACTTTGTTCTCTCATTAATCGTTTAAATGAGTATTTCTTTCTCCTGTTACATTCCTTTTCTATATTCTTTTCTCTATTTATATATATTGTTTTTCCTTATCTCCTTTTTGTCGTCGTTTTTTTCCTTCGTTCAAGTTGTCTTCTTAATGATATTATTTTTCATTATATTCTTGAAACCATCGATTGTGTTTAGTGGTTCTTGTAGTTATTTTTCTTCAAACTGTATTTCTCGATACAGCAATGTACTACTTCCTTTTATATGCATGTTTATTAATTTTATACTTCATCTTTTTGTTTGTTTATTCTATTTTTTATTTAAATTTTTCTTAACTGTGTACAGTTTAGTCATCCATTTTATTCTGAAATATCATCCTCTACAAGTACTTGTTTTACGGAAATTATGTCAATTATTATCATTTTTCTATTCGTTATTTTCTATCTAGTTTCATTTATACCTCTTTTTATTCTACTCTTAATTCTATACTCTCCTAACACATGTTCTCCTCTTAATGTCCTGTTATTTCTAAATCCGAATTAAGTTATTCCTCGAACTTTTTCTATTTAATATATTATTTCGACATTTTCCTCTTTTGCATAAAAATTTCTTCGTTATCTGTGCTGTCTTAATTCAAATTCGGTTTTATTCTTTTTCAATTGTATGTGTTGTTTTTCTTTCATTTCTTTTGTTGGCTTATTGTTACAGTCTCTTATTAGAATAATTCTCGTTATTATTATTATTATTATTATTATTATTATTATTATTACCATTATTATTATTATTATCATTATTATTATTATTATTATCATCATCATTATTATTATTATTATTATCATCATTATTATTATTATTATCATCATTATTATTATTATCATCATTATTATTATCATTATTATTATTATTATTATCATTATTATTATTATCATTATTATTATTATTATTATTATTATCATCATTATTATTATTATCATCATCATCATTATTATTATTATTATTATTATTATTATCATTATTATTATTATTATTATCATCATCATCATTTTCCCCGTTTTGTCCCTCTGTTTCTGATTCTTTATTCAGTTTCTTTTCTATTTCATTTTTATAGTGTTCATTCTTTTTCCCTTTCTGCCTTTTTTTTGAATTTTCTTTTTTCCAGCTTATTTCTCCTGTTATTAAAAATCTATTTCTTTCACTTTTCTCCATTATTTTTTAAGCCTGTTATTGTTAATTCCAACAAAGATAAAGCTTATTCTACTTTTTCTTTCGTTTTCTGTTAAAAGTCAACCGTCTGTAGTTACCGCAATTACGCCACAAAATATCATTAATTAATGAATTTCTGAACGGCCGAACAACTAAAGCAACTCTGAATCTCGACTGACATTCTCCCACACATTTTATTCTTCTCTTTTACATGTCAGCTTCTTTGTTGTTGTTTGTACGCAGAAATATTATGTTCTTCGTTGCAGGGAATTAAACTAGATCATTGTTGTGCAAACAACCGCTTAATAGTGTCCTAATTACAACAAGCATTGCATAGTTAACATTTACTTTAAAGGCTACGACATTAAATTATAAGGTTTGAGGAATTTGCGACACTGGATAACTTAATGTTGGGGCGTATTTGTATCTAGATTTAAAATCCATAGAAAATCTGAAATATGAATGAATATAATCGATTTTTTTAGTTTATGTAGCGAGCACATTAAATAGCCTTATTTTAAATGCTGATCTGCTAAAGCAAGTTATTTTACATTGCAAGTAATGTGTAAATTAATCAATGTATAACTTCCGTAGTTGGAATTACATAAGTAAGTCTCGCAAATGGTGCAATAGACATTATTGGGGATCAAATTCTGAAATGGGTCAAACCGGTTAAATCCCACTGTTTATGCTCAACCCATCTCAAAATAATACAATGTTGTAAGAGTATAAACACAATGTGTAATAGAATATATGTTATAATGTTATATTACCCAATATAACAAATATGTTGTAATGTTATATTACCCAATGTGTAATATAACAAATTCAGTTAAATTCAGTACTTTTGGAAATTAGCTGTATATTTGATTAACTAATCAAAATGTAAAAATAAAAAAAAACACTCATTTGTTTAACTAAAGTGCATATAATCTGAAGCTGGAAATTTGAGCATACTAGATGTTCTATGGTGAATTGTTAAGAAATTAGCAATGATTTGTATCTACTTTCTGCCCCATTCTTTATTATCTATATTCTTATTTACCATATCCTATTCTAGCAACTGTGAATTATCTTTCTTTAATGTGTAATATTAAACTTGCTCTAAACAATGTTGATTTTCTTATATAAAAAATATGCCGAAATGTAATAAACTTGAATACATATTTGCCAAAGACAATATATTTGAACTATTTATGTGATTTGTATATAAAATGGAGGTGTGTATATATTTCTAATATAGCATACTTATTTTTTTAATGTAATCAACGTATTGTTAAACTTTTTTTCGCAAGTAAGTATAACGGTCTGTAATATATGTTATATTAGGTTTGCCTTTATCTTATATTAAGAAAAATCTAACCACAAATATATCAATTGATAAGAAATTATATATATGTATATATCAATTGATAAGGAATTATATATATATATATATATATATATATATATTATATTAGGCTTGCCTTTATCTTATTTTAAGAAAAAATCTAACCACAAATATATCAATTGATAAGAACTCACAACTTTAGTTTATTTTGAGAATGCTTACATTCCATGAACTTATTATGTTCCCACTGTTCTGTCATATTTTCTTATAACGAAACTGTTTTTTTCAATTATCGACATAAATCTACTACATACATATTTCTTTATTAATTGAGTTCTAATATCTAGAACGTAGATCTTAATAGGAAGTTGTTTCTAAATCTTGATGGCGTTAGTGACATTCCTAGCAAATATTTGTTTGGTATAAGTAATACTCGTTTGTATTGCCTCTTTAGCTTTGTAACTACTAATGCCTTACACACAGACACACACACACACACGTATATATATATATATATATATATATATATATATATATATATATATATATATATATATATCCGTATATGTTACTTAGCTTAACAGTTAAATAGTTAATCTGAGAACTAAGGTTTCTTTAAAGCTGTAATCAGCATTTTTAATCCGCTGTCTTTATCATTTTCGATTTAATTTAAAGATTAATCATTTTAAATACGAAAACAAAATAAATCTAACATCATATGCACATGTTCCATTTTAAAATGTTTTCTTTCAATTCGATATTTTTTATCATTTACAGAACTAACAACATATTTATTAAGACAATGTTATTAACTGGGCATGCATGTCAAATGTGCAAGCATATATACATTTTTTAATCAAGTATCTTCATAAACTAACTATAGTTTCAATGGCTTTATACACTGATTCATATATGATATATTTTTTTCGCATTCATTTTTGAAGGTGTCTCCATTTTTCACAAGCCTCTGTTTTGTTATTTTCGTAGATTTTGGTCTTGGTTTTCATGTAAGTCGGTTTAATTGTGTTTACATGTGCAGATTTTAATAAAATTTAATACCACTTTTTCAAATTTGAGAGTGGTACAGTTTGTCATTCTCCAGGTTTTATTTGTTCTTCGATCCAGTATTTTGAATTTTTCAAATTTTCAATTGTATTAAAGATTACATTAACTTAAATTATTACACTAACGATATTAAATATTTATTGTATATATTAGATTTGTACTGTGTAAATCTGATTAAAGGTTTGTCTTCTTAACCATGTGCATTTTTTCTTCGTTACTTTTGTTGGTAGTATCAGTAGTGTATTTATTACATAACAAAAATACAACATCACTCTCACTTATTTCATCTCTGTATTGGATATTTCTAAGCCTTATGTTTCGAATCTCCCTTGCACACAATTTTTGGATTGAAATTCCACCCGTATATCCTAGTTACAGTTTCGAAGCTTTATTCTATTAATAATAATAAAAATAATAATAAATAATAATAATAATAATAATAATAATAATAATAATCAGAAGAAGAAGAAGAAGAAAAAGAAGAAAAAGAAGAAGAGGAATTGTGTTTACTATTATTGTTGTAGTCGCTATTGCCTTTAGATTATATACCTGCAATAAACTGCAGGCAATCTTATATCCTCTTTTGTTTCAAATATCCTTTCTGATGGCAAGGGTAAAACCCCGAAGTAATCAGCTGAGTTACTATTGAGAAAGTTTAAAGTCAGACCTTGAGGGAAGACTTCAATCAATATTCGAGAGAAAACCTACGGGGAAATTATGAACACGGAAGACAATAATAATTATTTTCTTCTGTGAAGAGAGGAAATGACATTTGCATCAGGTTAAGAATACTGATGGGAGGACATCGATCTAATTCATGGCGTGATCTCAAAACCAATAATGTTTTGTTTCACACAGTTTGCAGGTTGACTTGAGGAGAATTCTGGTGAAAGTTCCGCCTTAAGTGTTAAATGTATTTTGATAATGTAATTAAACATAAAGAATTAATTGAATATAATTATGCATTATAAATTACACACACACAAATATATATATATATATATATATATATGTGTGTGTGTGTGTGTGTGTGTGTATATATATATATTTATCTATCTATCTTTCTATCTATCTATCTATCTTTCTCTCTAGATATATATAAAGAGAGAGAGAGAGCGAGAGATAAAGAGATAGGCATGAGAGAAAGAGAGTGATAAGAAAGGTGAAATAGATATGAAATGGAGTTATATATATATATATATATATATATATATATATATATATATATATATATATATATATAATATGGTCTTATTGTTTTACCATACAGTATTATTTTTGTAGTTTTATACCATTCGTATTCATTTTATCTATTTCGATCTCCCATCATTTGTTTAAACTTTCTTTTCTTTCTCCTGATATATAACCCAGGCACCTGTGTACTTTATTTCTTAAGAAATCATAATGTTAAATGCAGGAATTTACACTCTAAATATTTTTCTTAATACATTCACGGTGTACATGCTTCCATGTAAACAGATTCCAAGACAGTTTTTAACGAAAGCCTTCAATTATCGGAGCCAGTAAACGTTTCTTTCCTTCGTATTAAATTACATCATACCTACAGAAAGTAACGTGTATTAAGTCATGAATGCGATCACATAGATGTTTGTTAATTATGGGTTTATTTGTTTTTTTCGTACTGACGTTGCCCAATAATATATGGGTATTAACATTATTATGTGGGTATTAGTGGAATCCTAGTGGGCGATTTTAAGAGTGTTATCTAGTTTTTATTACATTTATTCTCCTGGAATGCTCACCGGCAAGGAAGTCTCACTTAAAATTCCAACAGTAATCAACCACCATGACTATGTCAAAACGACCCTGTAGCTGTTCCCAATGAAATATTTTCCCTTCCTCGACAGGTTCTCAGGAAATCAATCCATATGTGAAAATATTTAGTACATGTTTTTGATAGCAGTTCGTAGGGTGTTTAATTAGGAAAATATTCTGTCTCTGTCCTTTGAAAGGTCATTCGTGACGTTTTTATTCACAAGGCACTAATACCTATTACACCAGCCAGTAGTTTCTTGTGTAATGGCGAACCAAAATTCGGTGATTTCGAAATTTTAAGACTTTAAAATGATCCCTTTTTCGACATAATCATCCAGAACATGAATTCTTCTTGTAATAACAATAATAACGTTCAATCAAAACAATCATCTGACATTTCATTGTACCTCAACAAACTTTTTCTTAAATATCCACACATGGGCACATGTGAACAAAAACTTAAAAACGACTTGTGGTCATAGTTATAAAAAATATGACCTGATTGAACCAAAACAATGTGCCCTTTGGATTCAGCAAAAAAAAAACGCAGACAGCAACTTTGTTGTTAACTAGTATTATATGACAGGAATACGTTTAATCAATGACGATTATCTAATAGGTTACAACTGTTCCTTTTATCTGAAAATCTTGAAGCATGACAATTGATTGTTTTGAAACAATAGTGATAGAGAGAGAATATTGGGCCATCACACGAATATATTAAAGGGGTCGGCAGTACAATTCAGGTAGAGAATTAAATTTAAAATATGCTTTGTTTAATGAAATAAAATATTTTACTGTTTTTGTCGTGAATAGAATTCTCACTATTTTTCAGAAATAAACCCAAGGAACGCTGTATCAAATCAGCACGTCTCATACCATATTATTTTATCGTCTACGCGCTTAAAATTAATGCGTAAATTCTATTTCGTTTTATCCAATTGTTAGTAGTGAACCCCCGTCCCTATCCATTGCTTCATACTTGAAAAGGATATTTTTGATTACAACGTCAAAATTGACACTTTAGAGTTGCGTCAGAAGTTTCCGAAAATTGCATAACGAAAGCGGATTATTTTGATACCTAATTTGTGCAGTAAAATACCGTGTATTGTTGCTGTTGAATCAGAAATAATCATTGTCGTTAAAAACCAGAGACCATGCCAAATGAAAAACCTTTACAAGGATCTCTTTGAAACAATTCGATTATTAATATAACTTTTTATCTCTCGCAGGTTTACGTAACAGACATCTTGTATTATAAGCACTTGCTTCTCATGCACAATTTGTAAAAATATTAAGAAAAGTTTCCGATTGTCTGTTATTGTTATGTTACTGTGAGGAATGAAGGCATATCTGAAATAATGTAAGCAATTTCGTGGTGTTTCTTTGGGGAAATGATTGCTCCCTGCGGCGATTTAATTCCTAAGCAGTTACCAATGAGAGAGAGAATGAATGAGAACAGCAGAGAGCGGTATAACTCCTTTCAAATATTGCGCCAACTTAGTACGGGACGTTTTTATATATATATATATATATATATATATATATATATATATATATATATATATATATATGTGTGTGTGTGTGTGTGTGTGTGTGTGTGTGTTGTTTTTTATTACCGTTTTATCTGTTTGGTAACACATGTTTCAGATGTTGGACCATGTTTACGATCCAACAGCATCATCAGACCTTACAGAGGTGGTTGTTAGTATTAGGAAGATATATTTTAGAAGAAATACGAAATAAAAAAAATCGAGGGGGTGAGGTAGGAGATAATACGGGGGTAAGGAGACGGGTATTGACCATGTATCAGTTTTGAAGGTTGAGATACATTAGATTGTAGTGTGTGTGTGGGTGTAGCAGATTCAGGTAGGTGTGGGTGGAGATATATGGATATAGGGATGGAAAGCGGGAGAGAGGGTGGTAAAAAAAGGAGGGGTAAAGAGAGGAAGGGTTAAATTTCTAGTTTTTAGGTTTTAAATTTTAACTGCCGTTTGCTTGTTCAGCAAGGTATATTAAAGGATATATTTATATCGGAGTAAACTTCTGACTCCCCCAATGCCAGAAAATATTTTTGTAGAATTGATGAAATTCGCCACAATATCGGTAGAATTCAGTTTCAACGATATTATGTACAGACAAACGGATGGTGTGGCCATGGGTTCCCCATTGGGACCAGCGTTAGCTAATATCTTTGTGGGTTTTCATGAAGAGAGTGTATTGTCTGGGTTGCATAAACCAGGCATTTATTTTCGTTATGTTAACGACACTTTCTGCTTATTTGACAACGAGACGAATGCGGATGCTTTTTTGTGTACCTTAATAACGTTCATCCAGCCCTTAAGTATACGGTAGACAAGGAAACAGATTCTGCTCGTCCGTTTTTAGATGTTTTTGTGTCCAAGACATCCTCGTGTTTTCTTCTAATTATCGTAAACCAATTTTTCGGGCCTCTATACGCGTTGGGAGTCTTTTTGCCCTATAAACCAAAAATATAATTTAATCAAAACTTTAGCACATAGGGCCTTGATGAGTTGTTCTGAAGTTAATTTGGATGACGAACTCAAATTTATCAATAATACCCTTTGTAATAATGGTTACCCCTTGGATATTGTTGAAACTACTATCAATAACAAAGTTTCCAATTTTCATAAACCGAAAGAAATTATAACTAATAAACGTCCTGTGTACCTACGTCTACCTTGGCTAGATAACATCAGTGACCGATTTGCTAAGCAAATTTATTTATCTGTGCAACGGTGTTATTTTGCTTCGAACCCGCGTGTAGTTTTTTCAACTAGGTTGCGATTTGCGACCATCTTATAAATAACCATTCGTGTGCTACGAATTTCAGTGCTGACATGTTCACGATCCTTAGTAAGTCGCACTCTCCCTATTATTTGAAAACTTTAGAGACTCTTTTTTATTAAGTCTTTGAGACCTTCTCTTTGCAAGCAAAAAGAAAATCTTCTTGGACTTAATTTAGTCTCTATGTAATTCTCCCTCGTTTATTTTTGTTTTTCGTACCCCCGCCATATTCATGAATTGTTTTTGTTTCTTTTTAATCGTATTTTCCTCGATTTAGCTTTGATAAGTGAGGAACGGGACCTGGTTAGCTAACCTTTATTTTTATTTATTTTTTTTTAATTCATTATGCATTTTGGTCTGTATTTAGCCGTTATATATATATATATATATATATATATATATATGTGTGTGTGTGTGTGTGTGTGTGTATAATGACCTTATTTGTGTGTGTGCGAAACGGTCCTAATCAAACTATTCTGTCAATATTTGTCTACGAATTTGAAACATTATATATATAAAACTCGAAGCTGCAGAAAAAAAAATCAGTTTGGTTAAAGTCTGAAAACCAGCCGCCAAGTTGTCACAATAACAAAATTGGCAGTCTCTATCTTCTCAATTCTTTGATCAAACGTGATATTAAATCTCCAGAAATGCTCATATGAATATATATATATATATATATATATATATATATATATATATATTAATATGTATATATAAATATGTATAATATAAGAAATTAAGAGGAAAATATATAACTGTTTATATCTTTTCTCTTTTTTATTTCCTATGTGTTTACGTGTAGAAATACAAAAAGTCTTTTGAAAAAATAAGAATGTTTCTTTCAAAAGCACATAATTTTCGACCGATCCTTTGCTCTTCCTCGGTGTGAATGATGGAAACATGAAAGTAGGGCGAGTAGGGTTAGCAGCCGTAGGGACTCGGGCATAGCCAATAAGGTTAAGATCTATTTTAATATGACCCTTCAAACATCTTGGACTAGGAATGGTCAGCAACATGTGTGGGCTCTATTGAAAATCAAGTCTCTCATAAAACTTTGGATTGGACACCCATTCACGTCATATATATATATATATATATATATATATATATATATATATATATTCACTTAATATATATATATATATTGACTTTATATATATACACACACACATATATATATATATATATATATATACATATATATGAAGGGAGAGAGTGAGAGACAGGCAGACAGAGAGACAGACAGAAAGACAGAGACAGAGAGAGAATACATGTGTGTATATATATATATATGTATATAATGTTCATTTTATGAAATAATGGGAAAGCATGTCACTAATAACAAAAAAAACTTGACACAGTTCTCTGCTCCGTATCTGCACTCCATAAAATATCAATATAGCACGGCAGACATTATATACAAATGTTAAAATATATCCAAAACCTTTCATTGGCACCAGTAATATAAACACTATTTGCAATCGCTACGGTACCAGAACCTTTATTATCTCATCTACATCAAGTATAAAGCAATCCTCACTGACAGGGAAAGGACACATTTTGTGTACTTTCTTAACCATTTCATATATCTCATGAGTGCTGTGTGCTGTGAGCTGTGACGTTGTTTGACTGTGAAAATAATATTATTACTTGTCACATTCTGAAAATTTTATCTTAATGTTGTCGCTTGTTTATCTTGTTTAATTATATCGTCTTAGCAAAGGTAAAACTTCTACTTGTCATATATTCGCTTTTTTTTTGAGACAAGGTAGGCAAATTCAATAGTTGGATACTTACGGATTGTTTGATAAGTGTTTAAATGTAGACGCTTTGTGTTTGTGTGTAGTGCGGTTAATCAGGTGGTAGAGTAATCGTTTGTATGCAAGTTATAAATTGACGAGCCTTAATGAGGGCGAAACTGGACTTTAGGATTTCTGGTTTGTTGACTGACTATTGTAAGCCAACTATTGTATTACTGTTGCTATTGTTTGGATGAGCTCTGAGGTTATTTATATGTGGAAATTATTATATCTTCTCTTTTGTGAATTTTGAAAATTTTAATATTAATTTGTTTACTAGATTAGCTTGGTGGATGACATATTGAACATTATCGATATATATATATATATATATATATATATATATATGTATATATATATATATAAATTATGCTCAATATATGAAATAATTGGAAAGCATGACCCTTATGAAAATTACTTGATATGGGTCTAAAACACATATATGTACCCCAGCCATTCTAAAATATATTAAATGTTGTAAATGTTTTATTCCCACCAGTAAGATTAATATTTTTTGAAAGCGAAAATATCCTCACACTCTTTATCTCATGTACACTGCAGAATGTAAGTCTGTCCACTGACACACGTAACAACGTATTGGAAAGTTTAGCAACCAGTTTATCCACCTCTTCCCTTGATAGCTACAGTGAAAACTCCCAGAAAAATCGATTGCATATACTATATGCACATTCGAATATATTCGAATATATTCACCAATGTGTTAACACCTAAGAATTCTATATTGTGCATACACATAGTCACTTAATATATATTTACAGAAACCAATAAAAAATTTAAGTTAGTGACTACTCTGAACACATTTCTGACACATTTTATCTAGCTTTATATACATAAATACGAGCTGGGCGCCCAGCATTTCCCGGTTACAAAATACCATTAAATATGACATTTGGATCAATACATATTTCGTATTTATTATTTTTTTTTATTGGATCCAATATATAGTAATGATTTTTAAAAAGTCACGTGAGCCATCACTGAGAATCGAAACCAACCACGTTTAGCCTATGATATTTTTTCTCTGCGACCCATATATAACAAAGTTCTATTTTAGTTTGATATAAACAGAAAAAAGGGTTTTTATACTGCTGTGTCTGCAAAAATAATTAACAAGAACACGAAAGTAAAGGTATACAATAATATATTAGGAAAGAAAATTTATATACATATTTACATGTCTTCAGATATATTTCAGTTTGAGATATTCCGGCAGGTGGCGTGTTGCATGTCTTACTGGAGGCAGCATAAGCGTCTTGCCTATTTGACGGTCATTGCCGGACCCTCTCAGTATTGGTGATTGATACCTTTATATATCTCATTCACCCGCCTATGTTAATTAGTAGGCGTCTCTACAACGTATCAAAACACACAAAAAAAACAAATTCATAGGAGTATAGAGTAACCGTTTATGTAATGTGATTACAGAAGAAAACCAGAAACTGTTAATTTGTTCACAAACATCTCGTTAAATTTTAAAAGTAGAACTTAAAAATGGTTGATTATAAATCATCATTATATTACTTAGCTATGGGCACACATTTTTCATGCATATATTGTCCTTGCTTTGTTTAGTATTGCATATAAAAATGCAATACTAGATCGATTACATGCACTTTATTTTTATAAGAGTTTTTTGTGTGTATCAATGAAATCGAAGAAAACTGAACAAGATAATTGAACCGATATGATCTATCATACCATATATCAAATCATATATCAAATCATATATCATATCATATATCATATCATGCCTATAATGTTCCCGATTATTTACTGAACTAATGAGTAATCTTGCCCAAGCAGATTGCACGCTTTTGTGTCTTCAAAATCTATCCCCTGTCATCGGCTTAAGCAAAAGCCCAAGATGACACATTTGTCAGTGAAATGAATGCCTCAACAAAAAGGGTGCGTAAATATTAATTTTATTGAAGTAGAAATTCAAGAAAAATAATAATTCATGTAATTTGTAAATCCATAAACATTCATGATAAAAATATACAATGCGATTTTGCTTGAACTCTAATTCATTGCAAACAGGATTTAAATGTTAAATTATTGTTTTCCGAGGTTCAAAAAGATGACATGAACAAGAATAAGATAATTAAATCTAATTCAAATCAATTATCTAAATTATTTTCTAGCTTCTTAATTAGCTTAACCAACACGAGTAGGAGTGGATGCCATTGCACCAGAAATCACAAATTGACGAAAATATCAGTTTAGCCAAACAAATTCAAACTTCAAACACTAATATCTCCTCGTTGGGTGAAATAAAATAACATCTTCTTTATAGCCAGAAGTATGAAATCCATCAATAAAAATACTTATCATTATATTCATCTATATATTGCTAAGACAATGTCATCTTCCAACCTGATTGTCTAAGACGCAACGCCCAAAGGTTATTTAAATGTTATCTGATACCGTTTTATGTCGAACATAGAAACACGAACATTTTCGTGTCCATTAACAGTATGTATTCTGTCCAGTACAATAATATCCTAGAGGTGTGCATTTACATGGAACATCCATAAAATAACTCACAAACTTCATATAAGGTTTGAGATGAAAGATTATATGGTAGGAATCTTAGTAGCAGAAGCACTAGCAGTAGTAGTAATAACAAACTTGTTATTTAGGTTCTAAATATTTTTACAAAAATCGATTAAGACTTGATATAATGGAAGTAAAAGTAATATAATAGAATGATCGCCTTAACAAAATATAACTATTGGCCTTTTCTAAAAAAAAGCGTCATAGGCACTTCACTTTTTTCCTGTTCTTCTTGAAAATGTTATACAATTCTTTTTATATCCGCTTGTTTTATCTACGGATAAATCGCCATCAAAATGCATTTTTACACACAATCTTCGAAACTGGTAATTCAAACTAGCAATTTTGGAACCATATACCCAATAAGGAGCACTATTTTTGAAAAGTTGCATGGATCTATGACAGATAGAGAGCAAAAAAAAACTTACTCAATAAAAAAACACACAATATAGTTTCCATTCTAGTGAACTAAGGAAGAATTAATGATTTGTAAATGATAAATGGCTTTAATCATGTAGAGTATTGCAGATGTTTTTCTACACTCGGCCATATGTCAGTATATATATATATATATATATATATATATATATATATATATATATATATATATAGATAGATAGATAGATAGATAGATAGATGTGGGATGTCATTTCCATAACAGTAAGACCAATTAAGTGGCATCAACAATCGAATAATTAGATGAGTCAGTCTTCCATGTCATTTTGCACTTTTACAAATTACAGCTTTATAAACATGCACATCAACTCGAAAAAAAAATGTATAAATTAACAATTATCTGAGGAAGAAACCGAAAATCTTTACGAGTACAGGGATATTTTTGTTTAGATATCATAGATGCTTCAATAGTACTAAAAGTATACCCCATTAGATTTACGTGCCATTCCTTGCATAATATTTCTCCAGAGTTTGAATATTATTTGACGAAAAATTGAAGGTATTGCATACATATTGTTGACATATTCGTTGTTTTTTTATATTTTAACAAAAGAAATCATGAAAATTTTGTATAATAATATGCATTACAAGCAAAGTCCCGAGCTGAACATTGACCTTGACCTTCAGATTTTGACCTTGGAAAATGGTGAGCGTATTCCTGATCTTGTGTACACCTTGTGTGTACCATCTTATGTTCACCATCCTGTGTGCACCACCGTGGATCATCATCCCATGTGCACCATACTGTGAGTAACATAATTGTGGATCACCATTGTGCCCACTATCCATATATGTTAAGTCTCTAAAGACAAAGGGTACCCCCTTTACGGACAGCTGCGCGTGTAATTGTGAGGCAATTCCTAACCACACCTCTCCTGAATCGGCGGTGTTTGAGTCTAGTGGCAAGGAAAAGTACCGGATGACTAAAAACAATGCCGAGGTAAGCGGAGAGCACACACAACACTTGGAAGTCCCAAATGGTCACCCATTTAGAACTGAGCAGGTTCAACATTGATTAGCTTCGTTGATCCAACGGGAACTAATGTGTCAACGTGATTATGCCACACACACGCGCGCGCGCACCCACCCACACACCCACATCTATATATACATGCATATATATGCACATATATATATGTATAGATAGATAGATTTATATATATATATATATATATATATATATATATATAATATTGCACTTTTGAGAGTGTTATTCGTTGTAAGTATCGTTTAATGTATTATGCGCATATTTTCCTAAAATAAATGACGATATCTGCACGGTTTTCTTCCATATTAATAATCCGTAATAATGTTTTTTTTTAATTTTTATCTTATTTGTATCTGCGTAATTGTCTAATTATAAATCACAGCAAATAACATAAATCACTATTTGTTTTTTACAGATCTTAGTTGCAAATTCGAAACATAATATATTTATTGTATTGTTTGAATCCAAATAAAACATCCTCATGTAAAAAACCCTACATAATGTGCCCCTGGGCTAATGTATTATTTGAAAAGAACACCCGATGTTGAATTTTTCGTACACACAAACAAGCATGTAAGAATTCTGAGTGTCGTATAGTAATAACTGAAAACAAAAGTATTCTTATTTGTTTATTTGTAGTATATAATTTCTTGTTGTCATTTATATATATGCGTGTGTGCGTGTGTAATCATCTATGATAGTTTACATGTTTTTTATGATAGGATATCTATGTATTTTTTCTACGATCAATTTTTTGAAACTAAATCCATATATTTGCTGTGTACATTTTATTCTGAATTAAATTACAAGATGTTCTGTACAATTACTCATTTCACTGTTGAATTTGAAATATATATGACTCGTCCTTTCAGAATTTCGTTCGCAATATCATTTCCATCACTAAATAGCCGCATCTTTAAAGGATACGGCCGTTTGTTCATTAGTAAATGAAATAGGATTATCGATTAAAATAGACAATGACAAAAACCAAAACAAATAAACGTGCGCTCTCGTAATGGACTGATATGGCGAGATAAATCATACTATTGACTTTCTAGACAGACAGAGGACGCCTGTCGATGCGATCAGTGCAAGCGTTTGTGTCCCATACTCGGCACTACATATCCCTTAACTAAAAGCACTGATATTCCCAAAGATTACCGTTAAATCCTTCAAAGTTGTCTTTCGGTAACCCTGTCTTATCTACAATTGATCTTATAAGCCCTTCGTGCAGATATTTCTACGCCTCATTACGGCCCGTTGTCTACAGCTTTTGCATATCTGATTCTTGGGTTGACGTAGAAGTTCGTGATCAATGGCTGGCAATTTCATATGGAATTGAGTCAAAATGGAAGATGAGTAGAACACGATTCGGATTTGAACGGATTGGATTGAGTGTTGACTCATCACTCACTGAAATCAAAATATTAAAACTGCCGCATTCTTTATCCAACTTGTTTTATAGTAAATATCATATTTCAAATTAAGAATGGAATTTAAACTGTTCTATTTATTAAAGTGCCCGGCTTTACAATAGAATTATATAAATTTTGTATTGAATTATATAAATTACGTATTTAATGGTAAAATCACTCAATAAAACAAAACATTCAGATTTTGTAATAAAAAAAAAGATTTCCTTTCAAATTAAGATCGTAATTAAAAATAATTCTACAATCTTAAGTGCCCGACTATAAAATAAAATCATATAGACTATTCTCTTACGCATTAACCGGGTAAATCAATGGGACCAATGCAAATTAAGCAAAACTAAGGAAAGAGTAAACGTGGAGTATAAAATGACAAGAAGACAAGTTTTAAAAAAGAGTGAATATTTTAATTGGATGCATAATGTGTAAATATGATTCAATTATGGTGTGGTCTTTTTGGGATGTGTGTATTTTTGGAGTCAAACCAAAAATTAATAAAAATTGTTAAAAATAAAATGTGTTTTAAAAGATTAGAGTCACCAGCTCACAAGTGTAAACGCAATAGGTACATTTTTTTATGAATAATCAAGGAAACCATGATTAAATCACAATATATGTTAAAAGAAGAAACATTAGTTATGTGATAGGACGATGTTTTGTCAATAAACAAACATTAATTGTGGGCATATCTTGATATTTGTTCGTGTTTATATGGGTGTCTTAGAAATACTCGTATCTGAGTATCAGGCCACGTAGTATATGCATAATACTAATTCCTTCTGTTCTTCTGACTTATTAGTGTCTAAGTAATGTATGCAGAAGTGAAGAATTATCTACGTGTGTTTGAAGTGGCGTTTTTGCCTCCTCCGACCAAAGATATAAGGAATGCTTATTGAGCAAACGTTGGTGAATTCTATGATGTTATCTCTGGAGAAGTTCCTGTTGTTTACTGACAGTGTTTGTAGCTGTGTTAATTTTACATATGCTTTTTACTTGTTGCCTTTAAAATGATGTCCATTGGTTGATAAATATTGAATTAACAAGTTCCTGTAAAAACTCCAATATAATACTGTTTTTCTTCATTCTCGCATTGTAAAATCAAGGGTAGAGTTATTCTAATGAATGGGAGTGAAAAAGAGAATATCTTTTTAAGCCAGTCGCATCTCTCAGAGAGCAAAAAAAAATGAAGAGAAATTTAGAATTGTTGGCCGCGTGTCCATTAATACGCTTCATTTTCTCTTTATCCCTGTCCTTCCAACTTTTCTCTCTCCCCCTTTCTCTCGTTTTATATATTACACGAGTGCGTTCTGTGTTTCTCCTTATCAATTTAACATACATTGTTGACATAATAATAGACACCGTCAGAATTCGAACTTTGCCCTTATGTTTCTGTTTCATCACTCTGATACTCAGTTTATAAGTTATAATTTAAAAGTATATAAGATGTATTTTTACTTAAATTAACTTTTGATAAACAGGTTTTACATTTATTATTAGAATCAGATACATATGTGATTCAACGAAAAAAATGTGTTTTTATAAATTATTGTAATAAAACGTGATCAAAATACGCTGATGTTGCAAGCATATAATGTAATTTAAATAAATACCATTTAAAATATTCGTATCGCTAAGTCCAGTTTAATAGTCTTAAATAAAATATATTGAGCGTTATTTTCGGAAATACGATTTTATAAAAAGTTTAACTAGTGTGCATTATCAAAGCGAGATTAAGATATGATATATTGGATTGTGATAGACGAAAACATGAAAATTACTTGAATTCCTGGTATGTCAAAGGAGTACTGCAATCAATAAATGCATAAATTTAGTAATAGCCAGAAATGTTTCTGGCTATCCTATAATTGTTGATGTTATTGTGGATTTTATATTCAATATCCCTTTTCTTTCTCTAGCAAAGTCTTCTTGTCTGCTTAGTTTTTTTTTTAAACCCGGTTTTTGCTGGAACGAAAATAATCTACGATTAATTTGCACATCATTAATTGCGTTTTCCTGCTTGTACGCCCATATCCTATGAGAATTTTCTATGTTCGATTTCTAGTGTCTGGTTTCTATCTGCGTTCAAAAGTAAAATGCTAGTTTACTAATATTGATCTGATCATTTTGGTTGAAAGGAGATCGTTCACATGTTTATACAGAACTGGGATTATCGGTCAGCGAGTATGCCCTCAAATATTACGTTATCGACAGAGGGCGTGGCATCGCATGGATCAAAGAGAGAACGATGAGAGAGATATTAAAAAAACTTTCGAGGGGACAGCATATGAAAGGTAGATTAAGAATCGATTGCGATTTAATAATTACAGGCGCACGTATATACCATACACTGGACAAAGCAGGGCAGGGTAAGGATTTAGCCCTATATATACCTAAGGATTTTGACAGGGTGTGACACGATGTTCTTCTCAGGAAAATCAGATCATACGATATCACTGGACGAAAAATTAGTAGCAGATGCACCAGCCCAAATGTAACAGCAGTACTCCATACATGGGCGAATGGTGGCCTTATAGAGGTGCAGGATACTTTCGGGTGGTAGTAGTTTTCAAGCACGATATAGAGAGCCTACCTTCTTCGCAGCGGCCCTGGCAATGCTTTCAATGTAATTGTTCCAATTCATGTTTCCTGTTAACGTTAGGCAAAGCAGTTTGAAAGGTGTGCTCTCAGATAAAGAGTCACTGGCCATTACTATTGGTGGCAGAGAAGATTTCTTGCAATTATTTAAGGAAACCAGTTTAGTGTTGGCAGCATTGAATGTGACCATCCATTTTTTCCACTACAGAGTGGAGGTCATCCTCTAGTGTGTTTGCCATTTCTTTAGATATGTGTTCATTTGCTTTCCTGTCATGCCTGTTATAGAGTGTGGTGTCCTCTGCATATATTCCCATCTCAGACGCAATTTTGTCGGGGAGGTCATTAATGAATATTAGGACACTACACTCTATAACAGGCACGACAGGAAGACGAATGAAGACATTTCAAAGAAATGGCAGAAACACTAGAGGAAGACCTCCAATCTGTAGTGAAATTGGGACAAAAATGGATGGTCACGCTCAATGCCGCCAAGACTAAACTAGTTTCATTCAATAATTACAAGAAACCCTCTCTACCAACTATAGCAATGACCAACGACTCTTTATCTGAGAGTACATCTTTCAAACTCCTTGGCCTCACGTTCACAAGAAACATGAGTTAGAACAATTACATTCAAAGCATTGCCAGGGCCGCTGCAAGAAAGGTGGGCTCTCTATATCGTGCTAGACAACTACTACCACCCGAAAGTGTCCTGTACCTGTATAAGGCCACCATTCGCCCAATTATGGAGTCTTGCTGTCACATTTGGGCTGGTGCATCTTCTACTAGTCTCTCGCTCCTTGACAGGGTTCAAAAGAGGGTCGCAAACCTGATAGGCTCTGAACTGGCATCTAAGCTTCAGCCTCTGTCCCGTCGACAAAATGTTGCATCCCTCTGCCTGTTCTACAAATATTTTAATGGTGAATGCTCTGATGAACTGCAATCACTTGTGCCCCCACGACGTGAGCAGCCTCGACAAACCGACAGGCTGCTACATCCCACCCCCACACTATAGAGATCCCTAGATGTAAAATATCTTTCTACTCCAATAGTTTCTTCCCCAGAACCACCAGACTTTGAAATTCCATTCCAGGTCCCTGCTTCCCCAACAGTACTGACGTGCAGAAGTGCAAGTGTAATGTGAACCGGCATCTTGATACCCAAATCCCTACATAGTAGCCATGTAGTTGTTGCCCTTAATAGTAGCTCCCTACACTAAAGTGGCTATTTTCCTTGTTTGGGGTGAAAATGTAATAAAAAAATGGAACAATAGTGGTCCAAGGATAGACCCCTGAGGCACTCCCGCATTTATATCATATTGTTTAGATGTACGACTGTCGAGCACAACCTGGATTTTCTCTCATCTAAGAAGGATTGAATTATGTTAAGTATTCTACCAGTGATTCCGTATGATCTAATTCTCCTGAGGAGACCCTCATGCCATACCCTATCAAAAGCCTTGGATATATCTAGAGCTATCGCTCTGCCCTCCCCCGCTTTGTCCAGTGAATGGTATATACGTTCAGAGATTACAGTGAGGATGTCTGCTGTGGAACGGGCTTGTCTACATCCATATTGTTTGTCACTCAGAAGTTTAGAATCTCACGAACTAAAGCATGGTTAATTATGGGCTCTAATATTTTGGCGAAAAGTGGGACGATGTTAATGGGGCGATTATTTGATGGGTCAGTTCTCTCGCCAGAATTCTTGAATACTGGTACCACAGAAGCAGTTTACCAACAACGCGGAAAGCAAGATTCATTAAGGCATTTGTTGTAGAGTTTGGAGAGAACTGGAGCTACTTCGGCTGAGCACTTGTTAATATCGCAGCTCGGATGAAATCGGGTCCACGTGGTTTTGAAGTATCAAATTTTTTTATGATAGCATGCACCTAAGCAGGGGTGATTTTTAGATCGTCTAGTGTGGCGTCTGTCCGCAAAGGAAAGTCAGGCAGCGGGTAGTTGGAAGGGTCCAGTGTGGAGTTTGAGGCAAATTAGCCTTCTCGGTTGTTGAGCAAACAACCCAGTGATTGTTGGTTAGTGGGGCAATTGTTGATTTCCCATTATTTACTACACTGTTGAAGATTTTCAAGAAATCATGAGTTCCTAGTTTTTGTGCTTCGATGCGTTTTTTTTTTCTTTTTGGTGGTTTCAGTAAATTCTTTCTTAACGTTACTGCTAGCTTCTATATACGTCTGTCTATTTGAAATGGACTTATGTCGGTTAAATCTGCGGTATGCATGCTGCCTTTGAACAATGGCAATTGCGCAAGTAGAAGTAAACCATTGGGGCGAGTGGGACTTGCTATAAAATTTCCGCATGGGAACATGCGCTTCAATTGCAGTTTTGAACCATTCAGTGGTCTCATTTGCGCACTGTTCAGCTGGAAGAGAAAAAATATTTCCCCATGGGGCATCTCTGATAAGATCTCTGATGGCTTCCCAGTGAGCCTTTTTATAATATCTCGTTGTTTTGAGCACTAGCTCTACAGTTTTGGGTCTAGAGTTTTGGGCGATTTCGACCATTATCACGGCATGATCAGCGTTCCCGAGTGGGTTGTCAGTATTTGTTATCCAATACTCGAGAAGTGTGACGTGTTGTTCTTGCTGGCCAGGGAATCGGGTTGAAAACGTAACCATTTGTGATAGGGAGTGAGATATAGTGAAGCTATTTGTTGTGCTGCCCGCTGCATGGGTGTAAGTAGAAAATTCAACCCAGTTTGTGTGGTGGACATTAAAATCACCAAATACATGTACTTGTGCGCTAGTGTCGAGCGAGAGTACTGTGTTTATGCTGTCAGAGACTTTGTTTATTATGGTGCAGTCCTGGGTTGAGGGAGAGCGGTAGAGAAGGTAACAGTTGGTAATGTTATGTGGTATGTTTAGTCTAAAGCACATAACGGCTTTGGCGTCCGATTCTAAGTTTGTTTCTCTAGTCAAGGGGAGGGTGTTACAAATGTAGACTCCAAGTCCGTGCATATGTATGTCAGAATCCTTACGGCAGAGTAGGATATATCCAGGCATGTTAAAGTAGTTAGAGGGGATGAGGAGTGTAGGTTAGTCTCACTTAGTGCTAAGATATTTGACGTATTTGTTAGGAGAAATGCTTCAACATCAGCTAAATTAGTTCTAAGCCCACAGAGGTTCGTGAATGCAAACCTCAAGGGAGGAGCCAAGTTGGATTTGTTTATCCCTAGGCCTGGTTTAAGCTTTTTTTATTGTACTGTCATCATGTTTTTAAAGAGTTTCAGTTAGGCAAGAGGCAGCTGAACAAGAGGTTATGCAGGGTATCAGATATGCAACACAAGTACACCATCAGCTGACATTTCTTCAACTAGAACTGTGACCTCAGGAAAGCCCATCGGCGATGAGCGCAAGGTCCATTTCCATGCGCGACATGGCACTGCAAACATCCCAATATTATACAACTGTGATGGAGCAGCCGCTGTTAGCACTACCAAAGAGTTAGGGATCCTGTAATACCAGTCGGAAACAGCAGCCAGGAACTTCAAATCCGGTACACTCAACCCATCAGAAGAAGATCAACCCAATCTAATTTCACAGGCATGTGTCGTACTCAAGCTCTCCCAAGTGCCCAGTTTTGAGGGGCGGGATGTGTTGGGAGTGGGGAAATCTGCGTTCATTGACTAGAGAAGAAACAAAATCTACCACTAAGTATTTTGTCGAATCACTGTGATAGTGTATCTGCGCTTTCCAATAGGCAAAATGAAGTATAGAAGCCAGACGATAGACAAAGCCTATCTACTCCTTAAGCAGTTTAGGTTTGCAGACACGTAATTTGTTTGAGTCACTAGCTCTAGGAAGGTTGTCATCAAAGACTGGAGAGACCTCCCTTCCCTTAGGTTTAGTTTCAGAGTTTTCCTTCTCCTAGACGGGTGATCTGAGAAGATCCACTGAGTCCATCAGCCCTGAGAGGGTTTTCTCCGCGTCTGGGTGTAAACCAGGTATTTCTGCGACCCCGCGTGGTTAGTTAATGTTACAGGGTTAGTTTATAGAGGTTATATATCTGCTGAATAGTTACACACCTCAAAGTGATTTAGGGGCATTGCTATATCATTGTTACTAAGGAGCAAAAAAACTCATGCAGTGGAAGCAACTATGTGAGCAGGCTTTTTAGAAAGGCGTTTGTGTGGATTAAGACTTTTACCTTTAGATTGTTCCATTTTATTTTTAAATTTATATGTTAGTTAAGGTACAGGATAACGTTATCGTGTGAGTAGGTATTAGGAATTGAGCTAAGAATTTTGTCCAGTCACTGTATATTTTAGATGATAGGAGGGTTAAGATGTAGGTGCAGTACAGTACGGGTATAACTGGAGGTAAATTTTAAGTCATGGCGTATTCCGTAGGTATAATAAAGTCAATAAATATTTGGGCAAGTTTTCAGTAGATGCGAATTGATAGAAGTTGTAGGTGTTAGTGTGTTTCATACTATTGAATTGTTTTGGTTACACGCATGCACATTACTAATTTCCTGGCTATGCAAAAAGGTTGGTTCCTACTTTTCTGAGGTTCAAGTCCTATTACAGGAGACTGAACCTGACCTATTATTCCTAAGCGAGACCGGCATTGGACCGGTTACTTCCATAGATGAGTTTCTAATGAAAGGATACTCTAACTTAACCTCTAAACCCGACCCCCCTGATTGCCATGGGCATGGAGTATGTGCCTACATTAAAGAGGACTTTCCATGTGGCAGGGACATCTCCAGAGAAGATCTTGATTTTGGCTATCTATGCTTCTAGGTTGCATTTGGTCACACTACCGAGTTCCTATTTGCATTCTAACAACAGTGGAGTTACTATCTTTAAAAGCATAACTTGAGAAAATTGACCACTTCCTGACTTCGTACCCCTAAGCAAACATTCACGTCTGTGGAGACTTCAATGTTCACAATGTGGAATGGTTAACCCACTCAAACAATACCGATGAAGAGGGAAGGTTCTGTGACGACTTCCTCATGGCTTATGACCTCACTCAGATTGTTCATGAACTCACCCGTGTCCCTGACACTGAGGGTCTGCAAGTCTCATAAACCTTTTTCACACAACTTGATCTAAGCTATTTCAATCCTCCGTTCTGTCTCCACTGGTTTCTTCCGACCACTCTGTTGTATCAGTTACGATAAAAATGAAATGTAATAGGTCCTAAGACCTACCTGTCATCGTACATCGATACTCAATGGTTGTCTGGGATAGGTTCCGTAGATTTATATCAGATCTACCTCTCCGTTTCATGTTTAAAAAAGGATGTGTCCTTTATAGTATCAGACCTGACGGAATGGTTATTTGTAAGTATAGACCGTTTCATACCCTCCACAAAGTTTCAGCAAAAACCTGACAGCCAGCCGTGGTTCTCTCAAGAATGTGTTGCTGTCATTGCACACAGAAATCACCTTTTCCATTACTTCCAATGTAATAGATTTTCTGAGACTAAAACTGCCGTCTGGCCTGCCAGAAACCTCTATAATAAAGTAATGAAGAATGCAAAAGAGTTGTATACGCAGTCCGTCAAGACCAACGTAGCTGAAGAGCGGGTAGGGTCCCATCAGTTTTGGCAAATAGCAAATATAATCCTGTGCGTGATCTATCCCAACTATCATCAATGGAGCTGAGGAAATCTCGTCAGCATTAGACACAGCTGATCTCTTTGCCAGGATCTTTGCAGCTAATTCCACCCTTTATGACCAAGGCCGCCAACCCCCAGTATTTCATCGTGTATCTGGGAACACGATATGCGACATACAAATATCTGTACCTGAGGTTGCAAAGCTAATCAAAAAACTTGATTCCAGTAAAGTAACTGGCCCTGTATAATAATACAATAGTGCACAGAAACTTCAACCAGAACTAACTTACAAAGTTAATTAAGGGTTGTCTGTAGGAGAAAGGTTTCCCAAGACCTTCGAAAATCTCATCAGTATGTATTGTATTTAAGAACCCATGTGATCCTCACCCTCTCAGTACATATCAATAAGTCTTCTGTGCATCATGAGTAAGCTTCTGGAATCCGTGTTAAATAGAGAATTAGTCAGCCATCTCAGCGAAAACAACCTTCTTAGTGACGTGCAAGATGGTTTTCGTTCTGCTACATCTACAGCAAACGTGCTTACAGTTATATCTCATAGGATAAGCAAAATTTCCCGACAGAAGCTTCCTAGGGCAATCGCTCTTGACATACCAAAGGCCTTTGATAAGGTATGGCGTAATGGACTACTTCACAAGATTTCTAGCTATGGTATATCTGGAAATGTCTTCTCAATTATTAAAGTATTTCTCTCTGATAGGTTCCTAAGAGCAGTAGTTGATGGGCAGAAATCCGAAGCTCTCGGTATTAATGCTGGAGTCCCTCAGGGGGCCAACTTTCTTCCGAATCTACATAAACAATCTTTCATATCACATAATTACATCATTCGTGGACAATTATACTGGCAACACTACAATCCATGGTAGCACATCAAAGACCGCAAACGACCAAGTTCTCTCTGATTCTCTCTCCTCTGATCTTGAGCATGTGCTACAATAGGGAAAGAGGTAGCTTGTTACTTTTAATTCATATAAAACCAAGTTTCTATCTCTACACCATCTACGCGCTGATGTCAATCTGGCATCGTTAGAAATGAATGTGCTTATCTTGGGGAGACTTCATGTTTTACAAGATTGTGGGGCTGATATTTACCCCTGAGCTTAAATGAAACACATACATCAGATCCATTGCCAGGGTCGCTGGAAAAATGGTAGGATCCTTCTACGGCTCCAGTAGATATCTCACTCCTGCTGCAATTCTCTGCCTATTTAAAAGCGAGGCACTGCTAACGATGGAGTACTGTTGCCACATCTGGACAGGAGTTGCTAGAAACAGCTTATCCTGCCTTGACAGAGTTAAAAATAGACTTCGTAGCTTAGTGAGGATGCCCTTTTCTCTTCACTGCAATCTCTTTCCATAGAAGAGACGTTACCAGCCTGTCTCCGGTTTATCGTTATTTTATGACAAATGCTTATCTGAACTTCTATGGTCCCACCCTCGCCAATCTTTCACGAAAAACACTCGTCTAGCCAAAACCACTATCAATAATTCCCCACACTCTTTATCTGTGCCTAAACGTAAATGCAGATTCTATGAACAAAGCTTCTTTCTTATAACTACACGCCTGTGGAACGCTCTTCCGATTGCCTGCTTTCCAGCAGACTACAATCTGATTGTCTTCAAGTCCAACGTAAACATTTTCTTGATGAACAGTCCCCCTAAGTAATCCAATTTATAAAATTCACACTACTTATGTTTACTACGCTATAATCACATTGACCGATGTATACCCATTAACCATTATCCTCAAGTTGCCTCCGGGCCTGGATAGATGGTCATTCCTCTGTAAAAAAAGAAAACTGAATAAATAAATAAATGAAATAAAAAATGTTATCCACGCATGCGGTAGCATTTGTAAGGGAGCGGCTATTAAATAAATACGCTGGCTGCGATAGAACTCAACGCCTAAGGAGTACCAACAAAGATATCGTGAAACTTAAAATTAAGCTGAAAAAACTATTTAAAAGTAGCGCGGTAAAAAAAATGCATGAGCACAGCATTTTCGTTTAACTTTACAACAGATATTGTTCCCGGATGATGGCAGATTGTAACGCGCTATTTTTTTTAATAGTTGTTTTTCCAGTTTTTACGATATCTTTTTTTTTTAATTGTAATGTATAAGCGCAGATTAGTAACAAACACCCTTCCCTCTTAATGTTAAGAATGGCTTTCAAAATATTAACATGTTTCCACCAAAAATACATAAGTACCCAAAATTTAATTTTTATTGCTCAATGTTTTTAATTTTAACTTATGAAATAAAACATATTTAATAATTTTAAAACTTAATCTGACATTATTTTGATAGATTTTCAACAACGTGATACATTTTAATTAAATTTTAATCACATGATTACATTTTTAATAATTAAGGGTCTCATTTAGGAATTACATAGTTCGAAGATATTTGTACAACTAAACGGCAAATCTGCCAAATAAATAACTTTTCTACCCAATTGGATAATTTAGGTGTTTTTATTTAATGTAACATGTTTATTCGGCTCGAAAATCATAGTGTTTAGCTGTGTATTTGTATAGTTCAAATGGCGATGAGCTCTATTGATTATGTTAAGTGTGTGAAAATTAGTCGAAACTAAAATTTATACAAATATTGTAAAATCCCACCGAATGTATGTCAACTTATTTCATGGTAACACATATTCGGTGGGTTTCTGACAGTATTTTTTATAGATTTTTTTGGTTTTAACTCTTTCCCCAAAAATAAACATATTAAACAGAGAGCCCACACTATTTATCTTTTTTCACATACATCGATAAACCCACTATGTTTTTCAAATACATCGAGAAAAACTGTACCTTTTAACATTTTACATTAAATAAAGACAGTAAAAATATCCAGTTAGGTAAACAATAAATTAGCTTGCCTTTGATAACCTTTATTTTTTATATACTTGTTTTTTACTACTTTTTCGAATCTGTGTATAGTCAAACAACCACCACCCTTCATCCAAATTCTAATTAAAAGCTCATTTTTTAAGAACAACAACAAAAAACAGTGTTTCAACATTTTAGCAACGCTCAGCTTTATCCAGTGATGTCAGGTCGAGCCCAAGCCATGATAGACGTAAACTCTTGAGGATCCGGTTCTAATTCTGCAAGAGTACAATTTTCATTCCCCTTTTTTCAATTTTTACACAAAATCGAGACACATAAACGCGGTGAAAGGTGCAGTTTGTATACGAGTATTTTCATTATGTTATACATTTTCCGTCTTAATGTACAAATATTCCGATATTAGAAACTACGCATTAATGGAATTAAGCTTACTAGTGAAATAAAGTCAATTATCTAAAATAAACCATAAAAAATGAATAAGTAATAAATTAACGCTTGTTTTTTTTTCAAGGAAAAAGTAGGCTTTATTATCAATGTCAAAGCCCGGAGATAAAGCGAGATATAGGTATATAAAAGATACATACATAAATTGTGTGACATCGCGAAATTTACTGGCGCTCTACTATTTTGACCTTTGGAATATATCTGGTTTTATAAATGTCAAATTTTCTTTGATTATCGTAGCGGTTGACGGTGGCAAGTGGTAACTCACTGCTAATAGAGTCCAAATTCGCTTCATAACGGCGTTCGAATTATTCGACCAGCGGCCCTCGAAACATCTTGCACTGATGATTGCCAAAGCACGAAACACTAGTGTCTGAAGGTATAAAAATAAGTATTTACTAGCAGGGCCTGTTAACCAGCGTTGCCTGGTGGAATCCTATTCCACGTCCCCAAAAAGTAAACTACGGTTGTTGGTGGTGTCCACTAGCGTTCCTGAACAACTGCGAACATTGGCGACCGAGGGCGAAATGAAATAATCTGGCTTTCTCTGGCTATGTGTGATGATTTGGGGCGATAACATGCAGGTACTGTTTGAATTTATAAAAGAAATTAAGGGAATGCGTAAATTAGTATAAATTAACAAAGTCTTTCTCTTTTTTCATCTCTCTCGCCAATAGTATTAAAGTAAATTCCAGTTTTTTTAACGTGTCAAACAACACAATTACGACCTTTTCACTTCACTTATTTAAGTATTGTCATGTTAAGAACTGCGTTTAGAATACACATACCAAACTTCACATGTAAAGAACGGTTTTCGGAATAGACACCACCAACTTCCCATTCTTAAAAAAGTGTTCGGAATAGACACCCCAACAACCCCATGTAAGGAACGGCTTTCGGTGTAGCCAAGTCAATTATTGTTTTTGTCGTGAGAGTGGGGGTAAAAAAAAAACGATTCCCCGAAATATAATCGCAATAATTGTTGTCAGCATACTCACTTGCAAATGCAAAAATAAAGGAAAATGGGTGGCGGCAGTGTCAATAGGAGAGAAGAAGATTTATTTATCGCGCGGGCATACAAACCTAGAAGAAAATGAATTATAATGCATGATACAAGTCTTTATATCCTTAAATATATGTCTCTACTAAATTTGTAATAAGATGTTCTTAATCAGCATAGTACAAAACCTATAAAATCATTTTAAAAAGAATTGTGGAGGTGGACAAAAAAAGTATCATGTGCGAATCTCGATATTCAGTCTGGAAAAGAAATTGAATAAAACACATAACCGAATTTAATTCCTCGTGTAATTAAATTAACGTTAAAACTTTAGCCTCGTTAATCGGTGGAAAAATCCGTAATTGTGCTTAAAACTAGACACTACCTGTCAAATACGCCAGCAGGTCTGTCAATAGAGGTATGGAAGCACAAACTGGATTATCCTCCAAACTGCAAATTATATATTTAGGAAATATATTAAGATGAAAACATATGTTAATATAATTTTTTCAGGCATATTTAGGTTTGATTTTGTTTTTTGTTTTTTTTTTGTTTTTTTTTTGCAAATATATTAACGTATTTTTTTAGTAAATACACTTTATTAAAATATACTTATTTAAATGTACATTATTTAAACCTGGCCAATCTATGACGATCATCGCCGATGTAAAAATAGATGTTTCGGCAATCGCATATACTGGAATCGTAGTTATTGTGTTGTTAGGATGTAATGTTTTTTTAGCACATATGTAATTGCCAACTTTTAAACAATTTTCCGTAGAGTAATTACATTTTTGAAACTGCTAAACTGTAAATGTGACACATTCATTGTTTTCTTTGCATATTAGTAAAAGTATTTATATGTTTATAATTTCTAAACAGTTTGTGCGATTTTAAAAAGAGAAATCGAAAGATAAAAAAAACGTTTACGTCGCGAGAGCGAGAGAGAGAGAGAGGTGTGGGAAGAATATATATAAAGAGAGAGATAGGAAGAGAGAAAAATAAGAGAGAGAGAGAGAGAGAGAGAGAGGAAATACAAAATTACGCCCTACAATTCCAGAAAAGTTAACGCAGCAATTTACTCAGAAGTAAAAAGTAGATAACATTGCGACGCCATATTTGAAAGGTACATAAGCATGCGGACACCGCTAATCTGGAATAAAGGAATGGTTAGTGCTCAGCTTATCAGAAGGAATGGAAATAATCAAGAAGAGTATATAATTTTTGGAATCGGAAAATGAAAAGACTATGTTATATGCATATGTTCCTGATCAAGTTACAAATCTTAAAATTGCAGAATTCCTCTCACTGAAGACTGGAAGCAATAGGAGTGAATATTTACAGAAAAAACGGGAGCTACACCTTCTAAGGATTGTTGCGATTGTAATAATTTCGCTCATAGGATGTGACTTAAGATTGTATTTTAACGACTAAAATTGAGTTTTCAAGTTACATAAGATAGTCGTAATAAGCTAGACAAAATAAATTTGTATGTGGCATCTGTTGTTGCGAACTTACGCTATTTGATCCACAGTTGAATTTATGCAATCCAAATATTATAGAAAACGGGAAAGATAATGTAAAATTATATATATATATATATATACATATATATATATCAGCAAAATTATAAATATATATATATGACCAAACGTATATATATATATATATATATATATTTATGTATATATATATATGAGCAAATAATATATATATATATATATATATATATATATATATATATATATATATATATATAGTGGTTAAATTTAAATTCTGAAAGTAAAAATATGGGCATATATATTCGAGTTAAGATGAAATGAATATATGAAATGGGTTATATTAATTTCCTTAATTCATGGATTTTCAATAATGGGTCATATCATCAGAGGAAATGAAATGAGGTTAGCAAAATATTCAGCTGTGAAAAGGTACGCATGTAGCGTTTCAGCAAAAAATATTGAAAATAGTTTCTTGGGTGGTGAATGATAGTTATATGAAAATAATTATTGGAAAAGGGGAATTTCATACAATCTGGACAGCCTATTATCGGAAGGAGTATAATGTTATCCGAGGTTTTATTTCCAGGTAGGCAGAATATTGGTCCAGAGGAGAATGCAGTAATTTCGTATAACAAAAATGCGTGGCTGTCCCTTATTGATTTTCCGAAAGGTATACGTGGGCGGCCGTATTCGTTGGTGATGTAATCCAAATTATTTTTAGGTGTTTACACAGTATACCAGATATTGGATATACCAATCCATTGCATATATTCCCGTAGGTAATGGAATTATATATGTATATTTATAGTGTAATAGACCTCGAAAATCAATGATCTGGGTAGAAAAATATTCCGAGAGATGATTTTTAGGAGCGATGTGTTGGGCGTATAGCTTCTAATATGGTAAAACTGCTAGTCAGCTTTCTTGGTATGAAGGGATGAGAGAAGCCTTTTAGATGAGGGAATGAGGAAGATGGGGGTGAGGTTGAGAGGGTGAGGAGAGAAGGGGGATGGTAATTTAGGCGGGGAGGCATGTACTTAATGGAATTTTTCGGGGGGGGATTGTATGTTAGTATTCGGTAAAATGTGTTGACCTCTTAATTTTAGGTTCAAATGGGAAATGTAAATTCTTGTGATGTTTTTATGGGAGTGTATATAGGATGGGGTGGGTGTGCTGTTTTGGTGTGCAGGTGGGTGAATAGGTAAAGTTTAAATAGAGACGAATCATGTTCTAAAGTTTTAAAATGCTAAGAGGATTACTTATTTAAGTGAATTAAAGATTGTTTTATCAATTATGAGGGTACATTTAAAAATAACTTGATTTAGTGATATACAGTTTGTTCATTACGCTTGTGAGCGTAGTGTGATCTGGTTTAATTAAATTTATTTAAAAAGTATATATTTCTGTTTGGAAGCGATCTATGGATAAACAGGCTTGATGTTCGTTCGATGGGAATCGATGTTTGAGTGGATGCTTTATATACTATGGGTAATAAGCTATTCTTATACTGGGGGGGCTTGATGAATATGCGGGGCTGAGTGTGAGGTTATCCAAACGTGGTTGCATCTAACTATTTATATGATAAACTATATCTATCCGTCAAACATACACCTAATGAAGACACAAGCATATAGACACTCATACACAAACATATATACGTATATATATGCATATATATATATATATATATATAGCATACACATACACATATACATCCATCTATACCATGCATACACACACACTTATATACACGCGTATCCATATACTCATGCACATGTATACACAATTACATATATACACATCACAAAACATATACGCGTGCACACATGTTAATAAATGCACATACATAGGAAACTACATATACATCCAAACGCACCAACGTGCGCGCGTTCTCATGTGTACAGCTGCGCCCATGTGTACGACCTAACATCCTTATAAACATGTGCATGCATGTATGTCATACTCGCACATGCATACCAGCGTATACATACAACAAATAAACATGTCCCTATAAGTGACATGTGCATACGTAGATAAATGAGTTGCACGTCCATACGGAAATAAGTACTCGAATATATGTGTTCATATTTTTATTTTAAGAATTTCAATTTAACCACTAAACTTGTATATTGCTCTATTCGTACATACTGAAATTTTCCTTTTTGGCTAGTCTCACCCTGAAAGTATTTCCTCTCGTAATATCTATCAGAATTTTTCATCTGATTTTTAATCTGTGTCTTTTCTGGTTCATATATATATATATATATATACATATATATATATATATATATATATATATATATATATATATATATATGAGCATTCTCTAACTTTGATATTCAGACCATCATTCTTGGTATATCTTAGGAAAAGTTACTCCATCAATGCAAATACAGTTTCTACACTAAATATCTTGACCTTCAAGTTAGCAATTTAAGGAATTTAGAATTCAGCGCCTGATACATATTTATTTCTCGCTATACTTGAATATTATACGAAATCTATTCTTTTCACGTAAAACTATAATAAGATATCTTTATAGTTATATACATGCATTTGTGTCTGTATGTATACGTGTGTTTTTACATACATCAACGCATTTTTTCTTGAAAATTTCTTTTGTTCCAGCGAAAATATGTGAAAACAAGGAAGACCTTTACTAGGATCAGTTCCAAATATACCGTGAAAATCTACCGCTATTTTCGACCACGAAATAATAAGAGAAGCTATTTTTGAGAGAAAAGTCAAAAGTCATATTCAAATAGGCGACTAAAAGTCGAACTCACGACAAAGGAAAAACGAAGTGTGTTTAAAGATTTGCAGATCGAACCATTGATCTCACCCTCTACTGTTTGATTTCTTGGACTTTCTCCCAATTTCAGATTTCTTCATTCTGCAACCGACATATTTTTTCATTGACGAGATGCTTTTTAATGTGAACTGACAAAGACAAGCGTAAAATGAAAAAGTAACGCTCCGATTTTTGTTTTTTGTTTTGAAGAAATGTTTAATTATTCTGTTATGTTAGTATGATTTTCTAATTTACTGGGGTATTTCATAACGAAATTTGTGAAATTTAATTACGAACCCAAGCAATAATTATTGTATTGTGGTGTTATATATATATATATATATATATATATATATATATATATATATATATATATATATATATATAGTGTGTGTGTGTTATAATGGAATAATTCCAGGAGGAAATCCGGGTATGAGAGCTCAATGTGGTAAACAGAGCAATAACATAAAAATATAACACGGAAATTACATAATTGTGGATGCAATAATTTATTTCAACCATCGGTCATCAGGAGAATCAGCCCCCTTGGTGGCCCGAGCTCATACTCTGGGTACGGTACCAGCCAGCTATGATCCACCCAAAACTGGATATCTGCTTCGTACTACCCCCTGAGCCACGCGGGGGGATACTCCGTACGCTGATTCCGCAAGGACACTGGTGGCTGGTCGCCCGACCACTTCCATGACGCGGTCCATGCGTTTGTGCCCTTGTCGTATTCCGCGTGGAAGTCGCGTTCATCAAGAGTGATTGCTGCGCAGACCTGTTCCTTTCGTTAGGAAATCCTTACATCACCGGTGCCGTCCACGGTGATTCCTCTAAGCTCTGTAATAGTGTCCATTCCATGAAGAAGGTCGTATCCAAGAAGCTCTCTGTTCATCACCAACGCCTTCACGGCCATTGGGGGGTATTCGATAACGTTTATATGGACAATGCTCATACCACAACACACCAGCAAGGCTCCGTCAACGAGTAATACTGGCGCATTCTATTTCGTCCATGCGGTGCAAAATTTCTTGAGCATGAGGTTTTGGGTGCATCCGGTGTCAACCAGCGCTGAACGTTACACCCATCAACTCGCACTGTCACTACAGGAAGTGTTGCTTAGGAGAGGGGCTGGTGCATCGGCTTCTTCCCCTTGCTCGTTTCCCGGACAATTCCGTGCCACATGGCCTGGCTTGTCGCATCGGTGACAGCGTCCTCGTTTCCGGGCTCCATAGTCAGGGGTGCGCTTTGCACTGCCTTTACAGTCGCGCCCGAAGTGGTCGGGGCCACCACATTTGTATCACCGTGGGCTCTCTGTAGGCGATTCCAGTGCGTCAACCGCTGCCGAAACCTGTCCCACATCGTCCTTTAGGATGTATCGGACTCAAGTAGCAACTCCTCCAACCCAATCTTATTGAACTTCGACGACGCCCGCAACAGCCGACTGGCATCATCCGGGAGCCCAGACAAAAACGCGCATGCAAATATTCGGTCGCTTGCACCGCCAAAGGGAGCAGCAAGCTTCTGCAGGTCGACCAGGTAGACGTCCACAGTCTCTCCTGCTTCACGCCGACGTTCAGAGAATTGCCTCAAGGCAACAAAAGGGTCCGCACTGGATGCTCCGTAAAACGCTTGTTTTATCTGCTCCATTGTCACATCATCCCCGAGCTTCTGGTACAAGGCATAACCCCCTTAGTTAACCTCAATGTGATGACCGTAGATGGATCCTTAATTTTGCACAACCAGCAAATGCGCTCGACTTTCTCCAGCCATTCAACCAGCAACGGACCAGCCGGGGCCCCGTCAAACTCTAGTAACAGCTTCAGGTCGAATCTGTCCATGGTAAAAAAATGTACGCCGAAACAACTTATTGTTGCAAAGAAACAAATGAGTACACAAATTTTCAGCTCACTGCAGTAGCGTCTTCCGTCGGTACTTTCCGTAGACTCATTTTCACGTCTGTCCTATCTGCTCCAGTTGCCTGTTATTATAAAAGACAGAGTCCTCCAAATTTGCATATTTGCATATGTGCGCGAGAGTACACGAGATTCTGCGAGACTGCATTTTTATATAAGGCCGCAGGCGCAATCTTGGATGTGTTTCAGCATCATAACTCTGTGTCGGCAAAGCGCACACCGAGGCCGTTCAGAGGTAAGCTTGCGTTTCCACAATTTTCCACACAGTTTGAGACTATTTTTCTATAAGACGTGAATATCTATTTCGTTTTATTTTTCATTATCAAGCGATTTTAATTTCCAAACAAAATGCTAACAAAATTTTGTAATCCAAGTTCTTAAATACAATACTTTTCATGATTATTTGAAAAATTTCTAATAAATACCATACTTGCTTAGTCATATATGCTATTGTCTTTATAGTGGCATATATATACACACACACACACACACACACACACACACATATATATATATACATACATATATATATATATATATATATATATATATATATATATATATATATAATTTAGGTGTAATCGACGGTTTACAATTTTAAAATAATTTACGAATTGCGCTTTAGCGGAAATCGGTCCAATAGGCGAGTAAGTAGGACTGCCATATATCAATTAGATTGTTGTAAGTTTAATATGCCAGTCTTATAAATTGGAAATACACTTCATTTGCGTTGTCATTTAAATTTAATTTTGGTGTAAAAATAAAAGTCTTGCATTAGTGTTCCTTTTTCTTTCTGACTTATTCTTTTCTGAAATAGAATCAAGTTTGAAATTTTCACAACAAATATATTTTCAAATATTTTACTAGTATTTTATTTTCTTCAATTTTGTCTTCCAGAAGAAGTCTTCTAATAAAGACAAAACCTAAACGGACATACAGCTTGGCTTATTAATCTAAGTTTTCATTGAAATGTTCGGTAAATTGAAATGTAAAATTTTATTTGCACCATTGAGTGTCCGATTATCCATACTCAGAAAAAAATAAATAATTGAAATTCATGTATTTACATCAATTATTCCCGAGAAATATTTCAAGAAACGAAAATATAATATACTAAAAACAAGTATTTGAAAGTTAGGAA
Source organism: Euprymna scolopes (assembly GCF_053919585.1). NCBI lineage: Eukaryota > Metazoa > Mollusca > Cephalopoda > Sepiida > Sepiolidae > Euprymna > Euprymna scolopes. The sequence goes on from NC_136492.1 coordinate 33,868,517, forward strand.
ATGAATCTGTAAAAATCTGTAAAAATCTTTTCGAAATAACTGATTAGGAAGGATAAAAATAGAGAAATATTTTTTCACAGAACAAGGGTATAAAAATAAGATTAAATTAGATATAATAACACACATAAAATAAAACGAAATATGTAAAATACGTAAACATATTATCTTCTTCACATAATTTCAATAAGATAAATGTGAGAAGTAAGACCAAAATAAATCATAAATAAACACAATAAGACTAAACGTATGAGTGATTGGCACAACACTTCAAAACAGTAAACTTGATGGCTTGTCAGAAAAAAATGTTTTCCTTGGTTTCGTTATGTCAAAAAGATGATAAATTTTATAAAAAAAAACGAGACATTTACAAATATATTAATAACAAATAATGCATTAATTACCTACAGGAATTCAGGCAAAATCCTCAAAATAAGACGGGAGATAACTGATCTCTATTTTATTTATGGTAATATGAATAAAATGCATTTTACGCATAGGTGAATGACGAAGGACTATAAATATTAGGAATGGAAGTGTTTAAATAAGTTTGTCTCGCAATCTCAATGCTAGTGAGTAAAAGCCATAAATGAGTTTGCTAATAAGCTGGTATCCAAATTATACACGTATACTCTCTGTTTAATCATTGTTAACATTTGCAATCTAGTCACAGGCAACAGTAGCTATCTACGAAAAAGAATTAACAATTAAAGGCTACTGTTAGCAAATGCAAGTGGAGGAAGGCGTAGTTTTTCTAACGCTTAATTGACAAAATATTAATTTAAATTAAGGTTTACTTTGGCATTTAAAAATTAAAGTATGTTAAGGCATAATGACGCAGTTGTTTTCTAGTTCACAAAGCCAAGACAATCATATACAGAAGACCGACGAATATATGACTCTGCCTACATTATACAATGAAAAAAAAAGACATATGATCCAACGGAATTAGTAAGATAATATGGTACAACAAACATAGTAAGAAAATATCATAGAACAAAAATAATAATAGTAATAAAAGATGATACAACGAAAATAATAATGAAATATGATCCAACAAAAATAATAAGAAAATATGATACAGCGAAAATAGTAATGAAATATGATACAACGAAAATAGTAAGAAAATATTATACAACAAAATAGTAAGAAAATATGATGCAACGAACATAGTCAGAAAATATGATACAACACAAATAATAAGAAACTATCATACAACAAACATATTAAGAAACTTTGACACAACGAAAATAGTAAGAAAATATGGTACAACGAAAATAATAAGATATATGATACAACAAAAATAGTAAGAAAATATGATACCACGGAAATAGTAAGAAAATATGATACAACGAAAATAATAAGAAAAAATGATACTAGGAAAATAGTACGATAATATGATACAAGAAAAATAGTAAGATACAATTGTACAACAAACATAGTAAGAAAATATAATACAACGAAAATAATAAGAAAACATGATACAACGAAAATCGTAAGAAAATATGATACAACGAAAATCGTAAGAAAATATGATACTACAGGAAATAGTAAGATAATATGTTACAACAAAATTAGTAAGAAAATATAATACAACGAAAATAGTAAGAAATATAATACAACGAAAATAGTAAGAATCTATGATACAACGAAAATAATAAGAAGATATGATACAACGAAAATAATAAGAAAATATGATACAACGAAAATACTAAAATAATATTGCAAAAAACATAGTAAAAATATGATACAACAAAAATAGTAATAAAATATGATACAACAGCAATAGCAAGAAAATATGGCCAACAAAAATAGTACGAAAATATGATACAACAAAAATAGTAAGGAATTAAGGTACAACGAAAATAGTAAGAAAATATGATGCAACGAAGATAAGAAGAATATATGATCCAACAAATATACTAAGAAAATATGATACAACGAAAATAGTAAGAAAATATGATACAACAAACACAGTAAAAAAATATGATAAAACGAAAATAGAAAGACAATATGATACAACGAAAATAATGAGAAAATATGATACAACGAAAATAGTAATAAAATATGATACAACGAAAATAGTAATAAAATATGATACAACGAAAATAGTAAGATAATATGGTACAACAAGCATAGTAAGAAAATAGGATACAACGGAAATAGAAAGAAAATATGATACAACGAAAATCGTAAGACAATAGGATACTACGAAAATAGTAAGATTATGTGATACAACGAAAATAATAATAATATATTATACAACGACAATAATAAGAAAATATGATACAATGAAAATAGTAAGATAATATGGTACAACAAATATAGTAAGAAAATATGATACAACAAAAATAATAAGAAAATATGATAAAACGAAAATAATAAGAAATATGATACAACAAAATTAGTAAGATAATATGGTTCAACAAACATAGTAAAAATATGATACAACGAAAATAATAAGAAAATATGATAAAACGAAAATAATAAGAAAATATGATACAACAAAAATAGTAAGATAATATGGTTCAACAAACATAGTAAAAATATGATACAACGAAAATAATAAGAAAATAGGATAAAACGAAAATAATAAGAAAGTATGATATAACGAAAATATTTAGATGGTATGGTACAACCAAAATAGTAAGGTAATATGATACAAAGAAAATAGTAAGATAACATGGTACAACAAACATTGTAAAAAAAATATGATACAACAAAAATATTAAGACCATATAATACAACGAAAAATAGTAAGAGAATATGATCCAACAAAAATTGTAAAAAAATATGATACAACAATATAGTAAGAAAATATGATACAACGAAAATAGTACGAAAATATGATACAACGAAAATAGTAAGAAAATATGATACAACGAACATCGTAAGAAAATATGATGCATCAAAAATAGTAAAAAAAACTATGATACAACGAAAATAGTAAGAAAATATGATACAACGAAAATAGTAAGAAAATAGGATACACTGAAAATAGTAAGAAAATATGGTACAACGAAAATAGTAAGAAAATATTATACAAGGAAAATAGTAATAACATATGATACAACTAATATAGTAAGAAAATATGATACAACGACATAGTAAGAGAATATGATACAACAAAATAGAAGAAAATATGATACAGCGAGAACAAATCTTGGAATAAAAGTTGCTCCTTCAACAAACAGAACAGCAGGAAAAACAATAACATCTTTTCTTTTAATTACTTAAACAACCATAAGAATCATGTCTTAAAGCATAAATTTAAAACATTATAATAACATCACATTTTACTACAACGCAACTTGAAATTCTATTTATACATTCGCTTCTTGCAGACAAAGATAAAACATTTGAAGCTTACTTTGGAACATATGTAAATGTTTTACTTAGATTGTTAGAATTGGTTGAACGCTAAAATAGTCACTTACTTGAAAACAGCAGGACATAGTATGGTTGTTGACTGTATCATAGTGAAGAGAATAAGCGGATTAAAATCCTCTGAATCAATTAAAGCTTAACTGAGTTAGTTTGTCCTAATACAACATTATTCCACGATAGAGTGAAATATTTTATATTGTCTAAACAAGATCATTATGATTATCTTGAATTCGCGTCACTTGTAAAGATGCATTGTGACTGTTTTCTATTGGCAGAATTGTCAGCCGACGACCTCAAATGTTTAATATTCGCTCAACGACATGTCTTTGCAAAAATCTCCAAGGCGTTGAATGTTACTAAAATTAAAAAATATAACGCTTTAAAACTGACCGAAGATGAACTGCGTTTAAAACAATTCTACAAATATTAAAGAATCTGCCGTATTAAACGTATGTTAGCAACATTAAGAACAACCAAGAAATCGCTCTACTTGGAGAGCTACACAACAGAAATCATATGTCAATTTACAACTAAACAGTACGTTACGCTTTCGCAAAAAATAACCTTCAAAATTATACGCTCATTGCATGGGATTTTCTTGGACAAAAGATTATTTTTTATCGAAACCAGATATGTAATAATAGTAGAAAAATTGGTCAAAAAGCGGCATTGTCTAGAAAAAAGAAACACATAATCCAATATGCTAGATTAATTTAAAAAGCAGATAAGAATCTAAGAAAATGCATCATATCGAACACCCTAAATAAAACCGTTAAATTGCAACTAGATTTTGGCTCGAACCTCACAAGCAGTAATCTTCATATATAGCGAAAATTTAAATCACCAACAGTAAAGTAGTTACAAAATATCCCGTTCAGGAAGAGAAAAAATAAAATTTGAACATAAGTAAACGTTTCAAACAGCATTACAACTAAATAAAATCGTTAGAATATACTAATATTGAAAACTTATTTGTAACTGATAAAGTGGAGAAATTTTATTTGTAGAACCAGTCAATTAATAAGTTTTACAAGAGTTTGAAAATACCACAATACATGGCCAAGACCTGAAAGACGAATAAAAATATAAAAAAGGTTTGCTCATCAGATTTAGTAAAATGTGCTAAGAAGAAAAGCCAATTTGAGATGAATAAAGGCAGTATGCTTAGCGGTCTGGGCGTCGTGTGTGCCTACCAGGATCGCATTGTAATAGGAAGCAAATCTATTGAAAAACATCGCAAATAACGACGTTTTTAAGAGAATGTGTAATTTCAGGTTCAAGGTATAATAATCGGAAATAAACATTTTCTGAAAGAAATAAGGTATCGCAGGCATAATGTTGACAGGAACAGAATTATCTCTGATTCAGATCAGGCATAACTGATAAAATATATGGATTCCTTATGCTCTATTGGACTAGAACACTATTATCAAATATTTATATAAAAACACGCATGCCTTTACATGTATTACTAGAAAGCTAAAAAATGGAATTCGATAAATGAGTGTCAGTCAACTTCTGAAAAAATAAAAACTACACACTAACATCAGAACTGTTTCTGATTCAGTTCAACTCCAATTAGTTATCATTGTTGCCTGCGTTAGTAGTGGGTATGGTATCAGAGCGTACATAATCTAATACCAGGCAGAGCAAAAAATCCATCGAGAACGGAGAAAAAAATGTACTGCAAATTTGAAAAGGAAATTCTCGGTATAATTGTCCAGGCAACTAAATTTTATAGATATTTATATGGAAGGGTTTGAAACCTGAAGACTGATCTAAGCAGTTCTTACTCACAATAAAAGGGCCGGAAAAGGCACAGTAATTTTATACAGCAAATACATTTTGGTGTGGGGTACCATCCTTGATAATTGTAATATTAAATTACAGTATTTGAAAATGAATAGAATTGGACATGCTCGTGATCTACCTAAGCAAATGCTAACCACAGGCATATACTAAATGACTCGTTTCAAAAAAGGCTCAGTGATAAGACTGCGAAATTAAGTTAATGCTATTGAATTTCTCACGGGATCAACCTGTAAGATTGTTAGAAATAAAAAGCGAAGCACTCGAGGACAAATTTATTCGACAGATAAAACACAAAATCACAAATGGTAAAGTGTTTCGGGGTATTTTTATTTTGCGAACGAATTTTACTATACAGCAAAAGTTTATCTGTAAAAAAATATGCACGGGACACCTCGGTAACGATTGGATCAAAAGTTTTATGGAAATTATGTCTATTTGTCTGCAATGCACAGGAACATAATGGAAATTATTGTGCATGCAGAGGATGCCCCTTGGTAGCCAAAATACCAGCTTCCATCATTAGACCTGACCAGAAAAGCTTTAAATTTCGTGACAAATTCGTTTTTAAACTTTTAGGAGATCTTGCATCCAATAGTTTCATAAATGTACGTTTACAAAACATTATCTTTAGAAAATTAGTATAGAATTATAATAATCACTTAATTAATAATCACATGAGCAAATGTTATCTATGTAATTTCATTTCTATTTACTTTATTATATTTTTTTTTAAATATAAAATTATGAAATAATATATAATTGGGTAAAAAGTTGTGTGCCAAAGCCAACAACAGAATTTATTGAAATCAAGAGAAATAAAATTTTAAAAATTGCCCGGAAAACGCCAGCAATATTCCACGAGTATTCTGTATATTTAGAAGCCTAGAATCATGTCTAAAAACGTAGCATACCTAAGATGGAGGCTCCCATAAAGTAAAACATAGAAACTGGACGAGTGAAAGCAATGAAGAAAGAGAGAATAATTAAGAACAATTGAGAGACCTGAGCAATAAAAAATGTCCAAACTGAGAGCTTAACTTGCCACGGGTTACTAATGGCTCGTTTTAAAGTTGCTCGGTGTGTGACTTAAGTGTAGCATTTTACAGAGGAGCTTAGATTTACTTGCAGACAGCAAGCGGTCAGGCGACATAATTAAGTCCGGCACAAAGAAAGTAGACTGCGAATCGAGCGTCATGGTAATCAATCATTTGCAAACAAAAATAAAAAAGAATATCACTCACAGATGGAGAGCAGAAACAGCTAATCACATGGAAAAAGAAAAGGGGAAAATAACACACACACAAGCACACACACACACACAAACACACGCACACAAACACACACACGCACACACACACACACACACACACATATATATATATATTATTGGACTTCGTTTTAAAATAGACATGTGCGGAAATAATACTGATGCGAACGTTACATTTTTTAATATAGGTAAAGGAGTTGTTTTTGTTGGTAAGGTTTTAAAAATGGTGTGCTACAACCTGTGAAAGTATAGTAATAAAAATTATAATAGAGAGACAATAATAATCATTTATAGAAAATAAAATGTAATGGACGTTTTTTTTATACGTGTATCCGCTATCGACTTATACATATATAAATAAATCTGAAACACAATTGACATGTGGTCATTCAGAGATTAGCAACGTACCGTCAGCTAAGGTTAAATAGTAGATGGGAAAAGCATATAAGTTTTTAAATCGTATGTTTACATTAAAAACATTTGCCTTCAGTAATTTTAAAATAATGAGTTAAGTTTCAATGTTATAATCGCATTAGTAGAAATCACTCAGAATCACATGAATTATAGTGTATTGCCAATACAATTAAGTGTACACAAAATGGAGACTTTAGAAGACCAGTTGATGAGTTGATTTCCCGAAACAATATATATCGACCTAAAACATTTGTAGCATATCCATAAGAAAAGAGAGCATAAATTCTGTGAGGAGTCTTGGACATACGTGCGTCTCACTTCATTCCATCTTCACTTTCTCCTGGGTGTGGCTCTTGTTTGTAGCGTTGATATTCTCATTGATTGTTTTCTATTTCTCAAGATAAAAACAGTTCATGTTAAAAAAAAAGATTTAAAAGTTTATTAGGGCAGGATGCTATTACAGGTGATGGTCTACAAGAATTATACTTTATACAAAAGATAGTCTCGAATGCCAGTCTTAATGGAATTTACTTTAGTCTCTATATAGTTGTCACAGGTCTGCTCTATCGTTCCAATGAAGCAATACTGCCCGACACTCGGTCCCAAGTCCCAAACACATTATCAAAACCTGCGTTTGCTGTTTTTGTCTTGGGAGTTGACTCTTGACATTCACAGCCTCTGGAACATTGAGTATATTCCCGTCCCTGCTCAGACAGTATTGAATCACTACTTATCAAGGCCCGCAAGCCACTCGAGGATAAGGGTTAATAAGCATACATTAGCCAATGTGATTATAGAGTAGTAAACATAAGTAGTTGAAATTGTGTTAATTGGATTACGTAGGGGGGCGGTTCACCAAGAACTTTTACGTTGGACTTGAAGACAATAAGATTGTAGTCAGCTGGAAAGCAAGGAATCGGTTCCACAGGCGTGCAGTTCTACGAAAGAAGCTTTGTTCATGGAATCTACATTTAGGTTTATACACAGATAAAGTGTGTGGGAAATTATTGATAGTGGTTTCAGCTAGACAAGTCTTTATCGTGATAGTTTTGCGAGGGGGGAATATTGATTGAATTTGTTTAAATAACACGTTCTTTAATTTCAGACGTTGACTACACCTCTAGCAAACGGCGTTGATTCATAATAGTTATTACATGAAGTTACCCTTCGTCTTTTAAAACATTCCTTTTCGTTTTTCCTTTATTCTTTCCTTTCTTTCGGACTCGTTTTTCCAATTTTTTCTTCTTATTTTTCTATATCTTTAAATTACTTATCTCATTCGATCTAACGACAATACCTATAATGATAAACATTTAGTCCCTTGTGACGACATACATCATGCAAAATATCTTCAGTACCGTAGTTCCTTCGGCACAGAAAATAAATTCAGTTTTCGCGTTCGTTCTGTTTATGATTTCCATTCATTTTCAGTCTTGTGAATTTGCTACGGGAATCGCTTCGGATAAGACAGTAACCACTTGATGTAAGGAGCTAAAGTATTATTCTTAGGTCATAAACTTAGAAACGATAAGTGTAAGTATATATTCTGATAACAGTAATTATTCCCTCTTTGTCAGAAACATCATATTTGGAATATGAGAAGAAAATAACAGAAGCGAGAGTTATAATCCATAATCCAGTTTTTACTCACTTTGAATTATAACGTAAGGTCAAGATAGTAAGTAACCATTGGGACTCTTACCAGAATTTAATGTGAAATCATATTTTCTTTGTCTTCCTCCTTCCATCTTCATAGTTTCACACATCTCATCAATTTTTTCAAATAAATAAACTGGTGCATTTTTCTAATCTACCCGTTTAAAAATATAATATTATTGTTGCTTTTTTTTTTCTTTGGTTGGTGTGTGTAGTTATCCGCATCATTTAAAAAAAAATGAAAAACCTGTTTAACTCGCACGAATTTACCTTTTCCTACTGAAAAATTGATGTGATCCATTTACTCGATCGGTTTTGAAAATATAATATTATTGATGTTGTTAGTTTCAGTAGTTTAAGTATTTGCGAAATTTCCTAAAAGAAATGAAAAACGAGTATAACCTTATATTTGCTAAATGAAAAACCGATGCTTTTTCTAATCGATCGTGTCTTGCTTTCGTATTAACTACGCAAACTATAGTGTCAACAAAAAATCGAGCTGATAAATTATATATATATATATATATATATATGCATTAATTATTATTATTATTATTATTATCATTATTATTATTATTATTATTATTATTATCATTATTATTAGTAGTAGTAGTAGTATATGTAGTAGTAGTGTTTGATATACACTTAATCCGTCATTCGTTCGATCTTCATTCATTTATTCTGATTATTTAAATTAATTCTTTCTTTGTTCGTTGCTTCTTCTTTAGAGATTTTATGCATTTTTTTTGGTTGGTTTAGGTAAGCTTTTATCTATGTAGCTCTAAATATATTCACTCATATATCTGGATTATTGTTCTATACTTTACGTTGTTTGGTCGACATTTTTCAACATCGACTTCAACCAATCGTAAAAAAAAAGTTCAAAAAAGCTTTGATAAAGCTACTTTAACAACATTCAGGTTTTTACGAGACGGTTTTATGTTCGTTTTAGGTTTATTCTATACCTTACTCTGTAGTTTTTCTTTTAATCTGACAGAAAATATACGACTTTCTTATGGTTCTGATGCCCTTCTTTTATTGTCATGTATTGATTATCTATCATGTTTTTACTATTCGATAATAATCAATAGTCCTAATTGTTTCTTTCATGTTAGTTTTCTTTTACACAAAGTATGAGATTGTTAAGAAAATAATGACCAACTTTTACAACTTTAAATCTTTATAAAACATCGTTAGCGTAAGTTTATTCACGCAAACAATATTTTTTGCTGGATAAAATATGATGCATTTATTTGCAATTCATTCTAACGAACAAAAAACATTTGAGAAATAAAGTTTAGGGTGTATCGTTATTTGAACGGATTTTATTATCTGAGAAAGTTAAACGTGTGATAAGGCATGTCACTCTAAATTAATTTAATGAGTGGCCATTCTATTTTACGGCATATCAACCATCGTTATATCAATTTATATGAAAATTTAACATAAAAATTGTAATTTATTGAAGTTGTATTTCTTAAAAACGTATAATCTCTAGATGGTGATTTCTATCCAGGCAATAGATAATGTTCTGAAAGCGGAAATGAATCTAGGAGTACTGGGTATTAAATGGTTACACTCAACTTCTGAAAATCCTCAAATAAAAGTTAATAGTCAACACAATGTGCCCATAGTTGTGTAGTTGACAAGTTTGTGAAATAAAGGAGTTCTAAAATTAAAATAAGCCGACAAAACATAAGTATAAGAGCAGTAAATAACATGAAAGAAAACATAAATGGAGATCCACTATTGTGTAGGGGATTCACTTTATTAAACACATACATGGAAGTAGAATAATTTCTGCAACTCCTAGTCGGAGGAAAACTGTGTTTTGAATCAGATTAAATTTCTAGAGGACTGCTTCTCTTCAGTATAATATATTAATTAACAGTTATCTCCCTTTACAGCTCCTTCTAGCATAAGGACGCGTTTCCAAACTTATATCGGTTTAATGTACTGGTGCCCATTTTTAACCTAGTTTATCCCAGTCCAGCATATCTGTATAACACAGATTTTTCTATCCTTTAAATATCCTAACTTTCTCAGACAGCTCCGGTGAGAATCATTAACTTTGTAACTATAGAAGTAAATAATGCAAACATTTTATTTTGAGTATTTTTCGTTTATACAAACGAAATTGGTTTACTTTCTTACTACGTGTTGGACAGGCAACTAGCCCCTAAGAATAATTCACAATAATTCGTACTTACATAGATAGTTTTTATGTCCAAATGCTGTCCATTCTGTGAACCTATAAAGTCTACAAATATCTCTAAGATGTAAGTAATATTAAACTTTCATTTATGACTTACATGTTTCTCGAAACAATGTGGTTTCTTTTATTTCTTCCAGTTTGATATTCGTTGGCGGTCAATAAATATGCATATAAAATATATCATGCCTTAGAATTTTGATTGTCGATAAGAATTTATGTTAACTGTCTACGTGTTGTGAACATTTCCATGAAATACATGAATCCTGGAAACATTAAAAGGCTACATTGCTACATATTATATACTGGTTGTACCTATGATTGTAACTATATTTTATTCACTTATTTTTAAACAAATTAATTACTAAAAATATATCAGTCGTTTCACCTTTCTACAATAAATACATTGCTTAATTCTGCGTTCCTGATGGCTGAAAAAGAGTTTATGTTGAAGCAGTGTACAAAAATCTTGGTGAAATACTTAACCATTCAATCTCCTCTACCTCCTCGCAAAAATATTAAGTCTGTACTTAATCGAGCCCTCAGCATTCAAAATCAAATCTTTTTTTTTCAAACTGAGAATATAATCTTTGGCAGTACCGTTCTATTTGTATATATTTTATCGGTCATCTCTAACCGAATATACCATACACTTGCTAAGGCGAAAAATATTAGGGATTTAGCTCCACATATACGCAAATATATTGTTAAGATTTAGCATGAATACCTCCTAATAAGGAAATCATACGGAATTATTGGACGAATTCAAATATAATAGATCTTAGACGAGAGAAAAATTCAGGTTGCACTATATCGACGTAAATCTAAAGCGCATAATGTTAATGCAGAAGTACATCAGGGATAGATAGCGATAACATGTTCTGTTTGGGATGAAATTGACTTGAATAAAATCAATCCTCTATTTATTATTATATGCTAGCATCGGTACTCGGTGTTGCCCGGGTTGACATGAAGTTCTGTTTAACACACCTGCTATACTAAGGATATCAATAATGTTCATTATGGGTAAGAAAGTAGAAGGATATGATACCAACTTCAACAGATATTTTAGCATAAGGGATACTAAGAGAAGAAACTATTCTTCGGATATTGAGCACTTTTTCCTGCCCTCCAAAAAATAAATAAAAATTAATCAAAACAACCTTTGTATTAATAAAAATAGCAGCAAGTGCCCGAGCGAGATTAGCTGCCTAGTAGTAGTAAGAGTAGTAGTAGTAGTAGTAGTAGTAGCCTTAATCGTTAGCCATCTTAGTACTGGTGTTACGGAAATCGGATGTCAGTAGCATCAGTACAAAGATGGCTAACTAATTAAGGCTACTACTACTACTACTACTACTACTACTACTAGGCAACTAATCTCATTCACGTTTATATGTTTTATTTGTATTCTTACAAGCCTTTGTTTTCTTTATTGTATACTTTTATATATTCTCATTCGCAGTTTTCTTACTTTGCTCGTTATACTTGTTATGATTGTTATGCTTGTTATATTTAGTTGTTTTATTCCAATACTATCTTTCATCATTCCATACTTCCATCTTTAATTCACTTCTTCCTTTATTTTGTCGTTCTTGGTTTTATCATGTTTCTTTCATATTTCGCATTTTTGTGATTAGTTTATGAATTTTAGGATGTTATTTTTCTTACCTTTTAATTTTATTTCACATTTTTATATTTTTGGAGATTTTGTACTACTTTCCCCTTCCCCTTACAAATTATTAATTATTTTCAGTAGTTACTCTCTTTTAAATCAAGCTTTTCTGTTTTCCATTCCTTCCATTATTTCTGGAATTTAATCGTCCTTCTTTATTGTTATCTTACTTTTTCACTCTTGCTTCCTTTGATATCATTCTTTTCAGTTATTTTTTGCTGTTTTGTCTACTTCTATTCCATCTTTTCACACACTTTGAATGTTGTTAATCTTTCTTTCCTCCTTTCCTTACTTCATTTATTCGTTCTTTAATTTAAAAATAAATATATTTTTCTTCTTTCCTATCTCGCGTTTAAAGCAAAAATAAATAATATATCAACATCACTTCACTGAATGTCACCTTTTTATCGAGGAATCTTTTAAGATCCAACCGTGTAACTGTTAATGAATTGATTATCGATGACATCTAATGTAGTTACGTAAATCATAAGTTATAATTATATTAAAAGGAGAGATCGTTAGATCATTTATCGCTTCTTATCGATCTAGAAGCGTTGCCCGAAGAAAGTGAATGTTAGAGAGAGCTGATGAATAATTACGCTAACATCCAGTAAAAGAATTAGCATGAAAACAAAATGAAATGGCATTAATCTACTACAATTAAATAGAAAATCTATTATAGCAATAGATGTAGATGTGTGCGAGCTGTATTGGAGAATAATTTGTGTAAATCAACAAGTAATGATAAATCATTATATTTTCTTGGAATTGTTTTTATGGTTATTTTTGAGATTCCGATATTTACATTAGATATATTATTAACGGTTGCTACATGGTTAGTAAGAGTGGCGCTATGGATCCGGCAAGATTAGAACAGAACACGCGGAGTTTGTATTTTTACTGGGCCTGTATATGCATTATATCAGCAAGAACTATAACATAAAATGCGTTAGAATGCTTTTAAAAAGTCAATCACCTATCAGGTTGACAAGATAGTTCTTACTGTGTTTAACTTTTAAATAAAGATGAACATATCTCGGCTCAAAAGCAATTCATTTATCAAAATAAGCAGCATCAGAATCAACAGACATTTGCTAACGCAAAACAAGTGTATTTATGCCAGCATGAAAAAGTTTGTGTTCTGATGACGATGACGTCACTGAAAGCGTTTTTGATATCTCTAAGGTTTTTAAAGCAGTTCTAACGCAAAATGTTGTCGAGATGATTGAAAAAGTAGTAGCTGGTACTTGTGATATATGGGGAGTGATGCGGATGGAGCAGAGTTTTCTAGCCCTATTCGTTAAACCTCTGCAGGGTCGCGGTCAGGCATTATCGTGGAGGCGAATTAGGCCTTTTCTGTTGACTAATGTTAGGTGGTGTTGTAGAAGTGTCTGATGCATTTCATCCATTTATGGACAGTATTCTCTGCCGTAATATTTTCGCCAGCATTAAAACTACTGTAATGGATGATATCGGCCACCGACCACAAAACTGTCAACATGACCTTCATTTAGTGGAATTCTGGCTTCGAGAAGTGTTGTAGAGCTTCGTTAGCGTCTAAGCATTGGCCTCAGCATCGCCAATTGTCGTAAAGAACCCACATTTTTATGCATATCACAACCGGTCGAAAAATAGGTCATTATTGTTGCGTAAAAAAAAAAAATGACACTTTATAATGGAATTTTTTGCTTGTCTTTTAATTTATTAGGCACCCATTCATCAAGAATCTTTCCAATCTCTCTCAAATCGTTTGGAATCGCTGTATATGTTACCTCTAATTCAAAAGCAAATTTTCGAAAAGTTGTGCGTCGGCTTCGACAAAATCTGTTATTTAATCGTTGTTGATATCAATGGCCGATTACAACGCCCATAATCCTCAAGACTCTCATCGCCGACACGAAATGTTTAAACACTATATATGGTGTTGTGCGTTCAGCAGTGACTTCTGAACCAAACGCTTCATTGATATCGCGAGCGTTTTCAGCAACTTTTCGGTCTAGCTTGAATTGAAATAAGAAAATTGTGCACATTTGCTTTTATTTCTATCTTGTATTCAACGTTCTGAAAAGAAGACATAATTGTTTTTTAAACGACTGTAATTCAAACGATTAGACAGAGCAAAGAAGCTCCCTTTAAATCATATATGAATAAAGGTATTCTAGCGAAAACTTATTTGAAAATAGCTCATTCTAAATAAAAATTAAACGTCCTCGAGCATCTTCTAAAATTTATAGATTATGTAATCTTTGAAATGTGAGTCATTATATCCAGACTTTAGTAAAGGAACTGTTTTCTATCCGAAATCGCATCACTTTCAATCATTTTATTTTGGTTGATGCAATAGTCTTTCTGTGTTGTTGAGTAAGGAATATCCTTAAGAAAAGGTATATTACACAAGGGAACACTCAGTATGTTGCATTTAAAGAAAGACATGTTTTAGTCAATTTAATTGTGCTGACTTCAAATCTGAAGTTAGTTTTATTCTGAAAGCTACAGATTTTATGCAGTCTTTGATTTTTATTAAAAAAGCAAAAAAAAAACGAGCATTATTATAGGATATTGCAATGTCAGCCACAAAACAGTATATTTAACAAGGCAAAAGAATCAGAACAATAAAATGTGATTTTAGATTAAAGTACACCATTGTTAGAAGTGGCATATGTTTTTCTGGAAAAGTTTCTCAGAAAACAGTCTTTATCGCAACGTGAGATAAGCGTCATTTACAACGTTCTTCAGATAACAGTCAATCACATTTAATAACGCTTATCACTTTCTGTCTGAACAGTATTTTAGTCAGGCAGGAATTTGCGTTTGTAACATTTGCGTTTGTACACTTCATCTGGACAATCTCGTTTGATACTCCAGTTGTAGTCGGCCATCATACTTTTGTCCCAACGACCTTGGTACCGTTCTTCCATGATATTTAGGTCTTGGTGGAACCGCTCTCCTTGTTCGTCACTCACAACCCCCAGGTTTTCAGACAACTGGTCAAGATGGCTGTTCAAAAAATGAAGCTTGATGCTCATGTTGCACCTGAAAGCACGAAAAGCGAGGAGCATTCTGTTCACAAGTTCATTGTAGTTCTCTGCCTTGTTGTTTCCAAGGAAGTTCTGAACGACTGCCACAAATGATAACCATGCTGCCTTCTCCAAGGCGGTCGTCTTGGCAACAAACTGATCATCACGAATGAGGGTTCGAATCTGTGGGCCATCAAACACACCTGCTTTGATCTTCTCGAACGACACCCCTGGTTTAGCTGTGATGATGTGTTGGAAATATTTACCTTCGGTATCCAGTGCCTTGACAAATTGTTTCATCAAACCTAAGTTGGTGTGCAGAGGAGGAAAGATGGTCCTATCTCTGTTAACACTTGCGTCATGTGTGATATTTGGCATGCCTGCTTCAAGGGTTTCGCGAACAGGCCAGTTCTTCCGGACCCACTGTCTGTCTCGTGCTCGACTGTCCCACATGCAGAGGTAACATGGACACTTGGTGAAACATTTATGTTGACCAAGAAGGAAGTTTACCATTTTCAAGTCTACACAAATGATCCAGTTGCGCTCACGATATTTTAAGAAGTCTATGACCATTCTGATGTCATCATAGTCTTCCCGCAGATGAACTGAATGAGCGACAGGGACTGCCCCGTAAACATTGCCATTATGCAAAAGAACACACTTGAGACTGCGATTAGAACTGTCTAAAAGAGCCGCCATTCAGTTGGAGTATAGTGAGGAGCATCCAGTTCTTTGAGAAGACCTGGGATATCATGGCAGTAAACAAACTGTCTGTCTTCTGAAAAGAAGGTCACAAAAAGCTGGTCACGCTTTCTGTAATATGATACTTTAACAGTGTGATCAACAAGATTTTTGCCTTGTAATCTTGATGCCAAAAGCTCAGCTGCTTTCTTTGAAATACCTAAATCCCGAACTAAGTCATTCAGTTCAGTCTGGTGAAGGGGCTTGGGGACGGGGGGAGATTCAGTGCCTGAAGAACATTCCTCGGCTTGTTCCCACTCAGTTTCTGGTAATTCAATGTCACAACTGTCTTCCTCGTCCGTGTCATGTCCAATGCCTTTATCGTTTAATGAAGGCAAACCTTTGAAAACGTGAACAGGAACTTCTTCAGAGAGCGGAGCAGGCCGAATAGCTGAGGAAATGTTCGGATATACGATCTTATGTCTGTTTTTCTTGCCCACACCCGCTGTGTACCATGCAGAAGTAGCAATCAGTTACATGGTTTGTGGGTTCTCGCCTAATCATTGGAACTTCAAATGGCAGACCATTGCGTTTTCCTTTGGTCCAGCTTCGGAGCATTTCCTCACAATTGTGGCACACAACATGAGGAGCCCATTGCTTGCCTTGGTCACCAAGATGAACTTCAAAATAAGCCTTGTAGGCTCGCTTCACAAACAAGGACATGTTACGTCTCTGGTGATGGAGTGTGTAGCAACCACAGATGTAACAGAAGGCATCAGGCTTGTTTCTACAGTGATGTCTCGATGAGGAAGCCATGTTTGATCTGGAAAAAAGAAGGCAGATAAAAATATTAGAATCTATCTATGTATATAATCTCAAAATGCTTAGATTTGGGTTACGTAAGTTCATATTTAGAATATTTCATCTATCTCAAATTGCATGAAGACTAGAGCTTATGGAGAAAAACTAATTTCAGATTTGAAATCAGCGCCTAAAAATCCTGCAGAATCAGTTAAAAAATCAAATGCAACAGAAAGTTAAAAAATAGTGTTCCCCAGTGTTATCAAATAAAACTTTCTTTACCTAACATATACTGATGTACTAATATTTCAAGATTTGAATTATTGAACCTACGTTGGAGAAAGCAAGTTTTCAATATAATACTTTCAGCGTTGTAGATATCTTAACTATGTCAGCTAACATGAATTTTATGTTATTCGATGGACGTGTTCTTCCAACTGCACGGCCATTATATTTATGCAGAAGCAGACAGAACATATCACACACATAGACACAGACACCTATAAATGTATAGATTCGTTAAATATTTGTTTTGTTTTAATATTAAAAGTAAATCTAACTATTTATTATAATATTAATATATGAGCCAGTTTTTATAATTCGTCAATATTCCGGAGCGAAAATTAAATATTATGGAAGGAAAATCCGTGTATAAGATTATTTAAAAACGTCTATTGTTCATAAATAGTGAATACAAGATGAAATAAATTATTTCCTTATTCACAGGAGTTCGTAAAATTTTACGTAATTTTACGTAATTTTACGAACTCCTGTGAATAAGGAAATAATTTATTTCATCTTGTATTCACTATTTATGAACAATAGACGTTTTTAAATAATCTTATACACGGATTTTCCTTCCATAATATTTAATTTTCGCTCCGGAATATTGACGAATTATAAAAACTGGCTCATATATTAATATTATAATAAATAGTTTTAATTAATAAAAATATCTTACTTTTATTAATTTCAGTGGGAAAAAACCATCACCTTTTCAAGTAGATTCTCCAATGAACTATGGACATATACGATCCGGATATTCTAATTCTAAATATTCGCATTATGGACCAAATATAGTTTTGCGTTGTTGCCAATTTTTAACCAGCTTCTTTAATTAGATTCTGTTATTACCCGACTATATGTTCACACTTGGACATAATTTTATTTGCATCTGTATCAATTTAATTTTACAAGGTCTTTCGAATTTTCATTTTAGATCCATTTTCGTGCTATCTTTTCCTCTGACGAAAATAACATTTATTATGTATTCTATGTATTTTGAAAAATAATCGTTTGTCTGACGGTATTTACATCAGTTTACCATATATATATATATATATATATATATATATATATATATATATATATATATATATATATATATATATATATATATATATATATGCGTATATATGAATATATATAAAAGGTTGGTGCAAACATAATGTCGTTTTTTCCAGATACCGTATATATATATATATATATATATATATATATATATATTAATCAATTTACGATCAAAAACGGTACCATTTAAAATCGTCAGAATCATTCTCTGTTTGCATATTTGATTAGAAATGCGTTTTCGTAAAGTCCAATTATCAGTTGACCTGATATTTAAACAAACACAGACGGAATTTGATGAACTCTATTATCATTATTTTTTTATTTATTTAGTCTTTTTTAAATTTATTCCATCGGGCAAATTATTCCTCGTAATATATATTATTAAATAGAGAAGTATTCTATAATAGTACATACACAATCTGCATAAATGTAAATATTATGATAAAGCCTATTATATTATCAAGCATCGTCGGGCATCCAACTAGTATCATCGATAAATATAAGTTCGTTTTATTTCCTCGATCCCCTAAGTAGCAACAAAATACCAGGTGAGCATTATAACCAACTGAAATGAAAAACGAATTTACTTATATTATCGAAATGATATTTGTCTGATTTGTCGCAGAAAAATGGTTCGACTTGGTGGCTATTTCGGTGTAATCGATTATATTGATTTTTATAAAATGCATGCGTTTATGCATTGGTGTCTCTCCTGTGTGAACGGGTTCAACAAATCGGAGACTCAAGCATTCTGCGCTATCAATCTCATTTAAATTTGCAATTTATTCTCTCTTTTATCTGGTCGTTCGAAAATGCTTCAGCGAGCGATATTTAGTTTCGAAACCATTCGTTTAACTTTTTCATCAAATGAGGCACAATTATAACATATATGCCTCACGACTTGCATTCTCTATTTCCTATCGATTTTTTTACGATCTGATGATGTACACACACACACACATACACACACACATATATATGTATATTTGAATGTATGTTTATCGTATACATAGATAGATAAATACATTGATCTTTTATTATTATCGTTGTCAAAAGAATCTAATTGATCCTTCTTATTTTTAAGATATTTATAGTTTGTTTTCTTTAGTTTTTCTTTCTAATTTTGTAATTTCCTAAATAGAATATACGATGCCATTTTATCTACAGGAATCCGAAAACAAAAGAAATGATCGATGGTATTTGTAGGATTTATGTATCGAAGGATTAAAACAACTATAGTTTAATTCATTGATTGATTGAACTTCATTATCCCAATATTTATTTGAATTTTAAGATACAAATATAGATGTTCATATGATATTATAGGAATAGATATTTTTGATATTGATTTTCTGAAAAATTGTATGCTTAATAATTATCTCTTCCCTGAAACGTATTTCCCATAGAAAAGATATTGCGAGTTTGTCTCTGTTTATTTTTATTTTCATGCCAATTACTCATCTGAGTTCCAATCTATGGTCCATGAAACACACACGTGTGGCTAAAAGCACTATCAATAATTTTCTTCTTTTTTATATGTGCCTAAAACTAAGCGTAGATTCCATTGAAAAGAGTTGTTCTTAGAACTACATGCCTATGGAAATCTCTCCCGTTTGCCTGCTTTCCAGCTGACTACAATATAGTCGTCTTCAAGTCCAACGTGAATAAGTTCTGGATAAACTTTAGCTACTGTCTTTACTTTGCTGCCTTGTGTCTACCTTCGTTAGTTGTACTGCCACTCAGCATTTAACCGATTTCGGCTACAAGACACAAGGTTTGATACTATTGTATTACATGACACATAATGTATTTATAGTATAAATAAAATATTCTAGAACAACATAGTATATCAAATATTGCAGATGAAAGTAAAGCCAACTACTTATATATTATGTCAAACAGCATATATATTTTAATGCAGACACACACAGACAAACACGCGTATAAAACAATGAGAACAGTGAAATTACTTTTGAACATATCTATTATTCTTAAGATAAAGACATTTTGTATGTTCATGTATCATTTGCTATCTATAGCAAAAGGATAGTTTACCTACCATCGGACGGGTATTACACATGTATGAAATAATTGTACCTTCCCTATGGAAAGATAATTTACAGCACGTATATGAAATATTTTACCTCCTTTAGGATGAGTAATTTTACTACACACATTTAGAATAATTTGACCCACCCTCGGACAGGTATACATAATAAACATACTCTCGACATGCATTGTACAACATATATGAAATAATTTCTCTTCCCACCAATGCCACCTTAATTTTAAGAAAAATGAAGTCATTTTTAGAGGATGAATCATTGGGATTTCTAATTAATACATAAATACATTGCCTTGGTTAATGATTAGGCAACGCTTGCTTCACCATAAATTTCAAGGTTACTTGGTTTCTTTCCTTTCTTATTATCGGCACTATATTTTAAAGAAACAATATTATTTTGGGAAGATGTCTCAGCAGGATGTTCAAATTAATACATAAATAAATTGACACGGTGAGTGATTAGTAGGGCTAAGATAACAGCATATCATTTTCATTGTTTTAACTTTCGAGCGTGCATCCATTGATATCATATATGCTTTTATATAGAGTAATGTGATTCTCATATATGCTTTCATATAGAGTAATGTGATTCTCGGTTGATTATTTGTGCCTGACTCTGTCATATATATATATATATATATATATATATATATATATATATATATATATATATATATATATATATATACTCAAAAGTCAAAATAATGAGAAGAATACATTGCTGTCATAGCCCTAGATAATTCTTACTTCATTATAAAATTCTACATTACTGTGTTTCATTTCCTTTCCTCATTTACAAAACAACAACAATATACATGAATCATAGTAATTTTAAGATCCTAAACTTTTTCAGCAATTTTCGGGACTGACTTTATACTCCCCTCACACACACTGTAAAATATATGCATGAAATAAAGGAATTTGGGAAAAAAATTACATATTTTACATACAAATGCCGATAGTATAAAACATGTTTTGAAAGTTCACAGATGCGAATACACCTAGTGTGTGGGAAAGGAAGCAGTCATGAACAAGCAGGATTATAGTCTTAGATGTATTCACAAGCAGGTTGAGAATTTGTATGACATCGACAGAAAGTATATCGGCGAGGAATAGAATAGCAGAGATGCGAGAGTTAATGTTAATCTATTAAGAAGTGAAATAGAAAAAGATATTGGTCATGTGCTTGTTCGGCTGATTGAAGGGAATCCATTTTAAAAAGGAAGTAGTTCGAGGGGCGATTTCTTGGATTTGAGCAATGAAAAAGAAAGAAACATCGTTCATCTCCCTCTTATTTGCAAGATGGCAACTTTTTATATATTGTATGAAAATGTTTAATTCTACTGAGTTTACATTATACAGGTATAGAATTGCATCGGTAGTGGGATATCTACTGAAGCGGTAGACTGATATCACCATTTTTCCAGCGACTTTCACAACAGCTTTGATGTGCGTATTCTATTTAAGATCAGGCTTAAAGGTAAGATCCAGGAGCTTGTGAAAACACTGAGCCATCCCAAGACGAACGCCATTCAGTTTAATTGATGCCCCAAGGGGATAAGAGCGTTTATAGTGTAAAGAAGGAAGCTTGGTTTAAGACGCAGTAAAATTAACCAGCCCCTTCTTTTCTCTTGCGCCATGTGCTCAAGATCAAAGAAGAGAGAACCAGGACTTATTCATTGATCAAGATCATAGTTATTGCTCAAAATCATAGGAGTGAGGACCAGGATAAACTTACTCATTTACGGCCGTCAGCATGAATGTCTACGAATGATCTTAGGATGTGATTAGGCAGATGCTTAATGTTGATCAGGAAGAGATTTGACCCCAGAATAATCCCCTGGGGGACTTTAGCATTAATATTGCAAGTGTCTTATTTATGGCCATGCACCACTACTATTATAAACCTACCTAGTTTCTAAGTTGTACGATCGATCAATATCCACACACACGCGCGCGCACACACACACACATATATATATATATATATATATGTATATATACATGTGTATATATATATGTGTATGTATATACACGTATGATATATATATGCATGTATATATATATATATATATATATATATATATATTTATATAAAATATAACAAATTCCAACGAAAGAAAGATGTATATTTAAAAAAGGGGGTAGTAACCAACAATGTGTATTTTTTAACATTATTGTATTATTCCGTGTCTTGATTTTTCATTGAGAATTATGTTTGGATCATTGTAATAATGTTTTTAAATCATTGAAATCGTTTTTACGCGTTTCAGACGTTCTGTGAAGCGTCCTCGTCAGAAATTATTTTCAAATGTGTTGGAGATGTAAAAATGGCATTTTCGTAGTTCATTTGAAGTGTTTCCAAGGGGTGGATGCGTTTAAGTGTCTACTATTCATTGGAATGTTCAATTTTTATTACTCTTTTATTGGTCTGTAGCGAGGCCGCTGACCTCGGCTGTAGTCACTCTTGTGTTGGGTTTCTCTCTCTCGTTCTCTCTTTCTGCTTGTGATATATATATATATATATATATATATATATATATATATATGCATGACTTCATTTTCTAATGAATTCTTCTGCAATCATTTTATCCATATTGAATTGCACGGTTACACATTAATATTTTTACTGCAAATCGAATCTTACTTCAAATCCATTCTTAGTAAGATAATCAAACTATCTAATAAAATTATTGCCCTTAGTAATTATTTAATTAATACAATCATTGACCTTAATAACTATTTAATAATTATTACAGTAAAAAATAATAATCGTTCTCTCTCTCTCTCTTTATATATATATATATATATATATATGTGTGCGTGTGTGCGTGCTTAACAAAAACAATTTAAGATACATGGCATTTTTCCTCATGTCGATTGAAAAAATGTATATGTAGATTATTTCTAATAAGTATTGATTTCAATTGCGTCATCATATTACGGGCCAATCATTAAGAAGTATTTCATATATCTTTGGTATTACGTAAAGTAAGACTGGCGATAGGCAATATTGTTTATATTAAAGTGTAATTGAAATTTAACGAGGACACATTTTGATAAATGAATATTTTAACGATTTTTTCATATTATCTCTATTTATTTTCTATAAATGAATCACGTAAATTGGTATTTAAAATGTATTTTAAAAATCACAGATATATTAACACTCAGAAATTGTAATATAAAGCCTTCAAAATATATACGTCATATATAAATGATTGCCATATAATCTCCTTGGTTTAATAAACACCTATTCTTCTTCTTCTTCTTCTTCTTCTTCTTCTTCTTCTTCTTCTTATTATTATTATTATTATTATTATTATTATTATTATTATAGATACCGCCCGAGAATGAAGTGCACTTATATAATATATAGCTGTAGATAGAAAAAATTAAAAAATGAGAGATTTAAAAAATATGTCAAATTAGATGCTGGTTGTCTTGCTTGTGTGAACGATAAGATACATGTTCAATTTTCCTGGGGGTAGGCTTTCCTTTTTTATTTCCGGTTCCTGCTGTTTACTTAACATTCTTTGAACATAAAATAAAAAAAAAATGACACTTGCTTGATCATGGAAGTTCCAAATCTTTTTTATGAGTCACGATTATGTCAAACAAATATACACTTATATATATATATATATATATATATATATATATATATATATATATATATATATATTTACATATATACGTATATATATATATTCACACGCGTACACATATATATTAGTTTATATATATATATATATATATATATATATATATATAATGCATAAACACTGATTTGCGAGTTATATTTATGTAGCAGTAATCTCTTTTATATATAACCAGTATTTTTGTAATTGATGTGTTTTTTATTATATTCATAGTAACTCCTATCTGCAACAGGCACTATTATTTATTTTATGCTTCAAATTCTTCCACACGTCATTACCATAATATATATTAATGCCATTATTCTAATCGTATTATAGCTTTTTTCTCATACAGACTTCATAGCATTTAGCTCTTTTTCTCTTCAAAACCACAATTCAATTATCAATACACTTTTATTAAACATATAATTAATTAATCGAGTATGTGTTTACAAGCCTGAAAACCACAAAAAGCTTCGTTTTTTGTCTATTCTTATATGTCACTGGCACCGTTTGAATAAACAATTCCTTCATCTTGACCAATTTCTTTACACATTACATCACGGTCAATGTTGTGTTCAACTTACTTTCATATTAATCAACTAGTTCCTTTTCTGAAGATTTTCGCCATGTAATTACCTCTAATATTCTCACTACTCGTTTGTTCTCTGAATTCTTTCTCCTGTGTTGATATAACCAGAAACTGCAGTATGTTTTAAGTTAATGTTTAGTTCACTTTCAAATTTTTATTCCTTTACACAGATAAGTACTATCACCTATATCTATCGATATTATTTAAAGAGATTCTAAAGATTTCACTCAGTTATATTAAAAGAATTGGTCCGACACATGTGTATCAACTGGTCTGAATGAAGTAGGAAATATTGTGTCATTGTAAGATACCTGCAGGGGAAATTTAAATTCGTTGTCAATCGCAATAAGATAACAAACTACATGTTTTAAACAACTTACTAATTGAACATTAACATATTGTTTCGATTGATTTGTTTGAATTGATTGACAACAGATGCAATAAACTAGAAATGTAGAGACTTTTATTCTATAGAAAATAATTTAATAATCGCTCAATAATTATGGATTTCATTTTTCGGACTCACTTTCTCATCTTCGGTGTTTTTTTCACTACGTTTCGGCCGTATCATCCTTCGGCCTTCAGTGACAGCAGTATAATAATACTGCCAGCAAATAAAGGTAACGCCACTGTGGTAATCGACATGTCGGAATACTCTGAAATAATGTCAATCCTAATTGCAGATGTCAGCTGCGATAAAATAAAGAAGGGCCCAAATCTGAAAACCGAGAGGAAGCTGTCACAGATCCTAACTCAGAACAAAGAGACCATCGCGCCAGCGAAGTATAGACAGCTGGTCAAGCATTACAGTAAGCTACCACTCATTTACAGTCTCCGCCAAATACACAAAGACGATATTCCACTAAGACCTATAGTGAGCTGCCGAGGCTCAGCATTGCATCCACTGAGCCGCTACCTTGTGGATATAATAAACCCATTGACAGGCAAGTCAGCATCACATGTTAAGAATTCAGCCCACTTCACAAAACTGATCAAGGATGCACCCATCGGTTCGCACCAAATGGTTAGCCTTGACATAGTCTGTGTACGAAAGTCCCAAACAGTGAGGAACTAATTGTAATTAGGGGCAAACTAGCTGCGGACCCTACCATACAAGAGCGCACGTGAGTACCATTGCCGAACATAATGGAAATGCTAACCTTCTTCATGGAATCATCCTACTTCAAAATGGGTACCAAAACATATCGACAAGAAGAAGGTCTGGCTATGGGTTCGCCGTTGTCACCCGTAATAGCGAATATATACATGGAATACTTCGAATACATGACATTAGGTTCAGGTCCCTTAAAGCCAACAATGTGGCTCAGATACATTGATGACACTTTCATACTCTGGCCTCATCAGGAAGATGTCCAGATACTACTGCATCATGTGAACACAATACAACCGTCCATACTGTTCACAATGGAGAAGGAAACAGATAACCAACTGGCCTTCCTGGATATACTTATAACACGCACAGAGTGTGGGTTCAAGACATCTGTGTATCGCAAGCCCACCTTCACCGGACAATACCTAAACTTCAACTCCCATATCAGTGTCAAATATGGAATCGCACGCTGTCTACAACACCGAGTACAACCCCTCATACGTACCATCAAGAAATAAATTAGGCTAAGAGATAACCTTCGATGTAACAACTACCCCGATAGCACACTATACACTAGAGGAAACAATAGAGTGAGGGAAGACAGTGGGTCACAAAAACTTCCAACGGTCTGCCTACCATACATACAAGGCGTCTCTGAAAGAATTCAAAAGATATGTGCCCCTTACAACATCAGGGCGATATTTAAATGTTAGTCAACTATAAAAAGACACCTAGTCAAAATAAAGCTACCAATGGAGGAGAACCAGACCAAGAACTGCATATATTCCATCCCATGCAGCTGCAGCAAGGTTTACAAGGGCGAAACATGCCGCCTTCTTAAACTAAGGGTGGAGGAACATCGAAAAGCAGTGACTAGAGAGGAGACGGAAAAGTCGGGTATAGCCTACCATGTATGGAAGGAAAAGGGTGACCATCGCCCCCTCTGGGATGAAGTTAAAATAATAAACAGTGAGCCCCACTGGAAAGTGCGAAAACTCAAAGAAACAGCACACATGCTAGGACATAACAACCTCTTGAGCAAACCGAGTATAGAACTGAACACAATTTGGGAACCTCTAATCATAAGAGAAAACCTAGAATAACAACTTAGGTTTAACAGTCCCAAAAATTGACATCATCGTTCTAGTGACACATGGCCGAGGCGAGTAAGATGTTGGAAGGAGCTGAGTTCAATTCTGAGCGAAAGCAGTGGCAGTGACAACACAATGGCAGCGACAGCGATAGAAGAAGCAGCAACAGCATTAAGCGGTAGCAACAGGGACGATCTGAACGGAACGAGCACATGCTATCCCCATAACAATAAAGGGTTGGGTTCGAAATTAAAAAAAAAACAGTTCCCGAGTTCGAGATACACCTGAAGAAGGCCGAAGGATGATACGGCCGAAACGTAGTGAAAAAAACACCGAAGATGAGGAAGTGAGTCTGAAAAACGAAATCCATAATGAAATCACCTCATTCCAGAACTATAGACAATTAATATCGCTCAATAATGATTAATCTGATTCATTGTCTGTTCAATATATTTCGCGTTTCTGTATTACTAGAATAGACGGCTGTTTACACTCTATTAAACAATTCTAATTCAAATGTTAGAATAACAAGGGTGTTGTATGTGAAACATAATGCAACCAAAACCACAAAGTTTAAAAACATAATCAAAATAGCATCAATATACCTGGTCACCAACACACATTGGAATTACAAGGATGGTTTATGAGAAACTTGGTGCCAATTTATATTAAGCATATTTACGCTAGATTCAAGTTAATTTTAAATAAAGTAAATCCTGATATGTTGATGATTCTCTTGCTGGAATTAATTTCCTAAATTTTTTACCCATCTTGTACTCATATGGCCGCAGATGTGAATTTTACTGGCATTCATAAGTAAAATTTGTACTATCGAACCAACTTTGGTTGATATTTGACAACACAAGGTTCCCGCCCTGTTTCCTATTCACTATTTTACAGCTACCTCTAAATTTATCATAAGTAAACATATTTAACTTTGTGACTATTTATTTTTGTTTTAAATTAATGCTCTCTATTCATTGAAGCGAACACATTTTCCGTAGCCCAGACTTGATTCATTATTATTTTTCGATTTACAAGCTGCAACATTACTTTCGAAATGATTAGACATTAAACGTTTGCTGATTATGTATTATTTTATTTCAAATGAATTTAATTAAACGTATCGGTAGCCATAATTAAAAAAAATACTTCGTACCCTAAGTAATGATGCTGATATAACTACTAGTACACTTCTTTTTTATTTATTTTTCTTCCTTTGAAGATTGTAATGCTGGGTATGGGGCAGCCAACCCAGCTGCCAACATTGCCCCGCTTTTTTATTGAAACCAACTGAGAGCTCTTTTTAGTATCCTCGCTGTTCCCTTAAGTGCAATTGTCTGAATCTCGTTTGCACTTGGTTCACCAGGAATATTAGTTAGGTAGTACACAAGAATATGTTTAAATATGATATTTTAATTTAATCCACTTTCGTATTTATTATTCTAGAGCCAATTTACTATGGTTATTATATTGTACCCAATATATAGTATTGGCTGCACGGACAGGCCAGGTGGAAAATACGCTAAATATGATATTTTAGGGTTATGCAGATTCCATATTTATCATTTTATCATAGTGCCAGTATTCTTATATTGTACACACTATATAGTAGTTATTTCAAACTGTAAACAAAAAAGGACTTGCTACTATCAGAAATAATCGCAACCAAAGCATGTAGCATTCCAGCATTATTCGTTACCATCTGACCAAGTCCATATGAATATCTAAAATTTTTAAATGAACAGACTTTAACGTGTCAATAAATATTTGCTCAATTGCACTTAAAACTGTAAAGTGAATTTTTTCAAGATCTTGAACACTTGTTACATAGTGTTCTCATTGATGTTATCACTAGGGTTATCATAGAGGAGCACCATTCTGACGTTTGGTGTATAACATAAAAGAATTCCCTGTGCGTATGATCGTCTAGTTTCATATGCGGTTGTGTGTGTGTGTGTTACATGCATTTTCTTCGACATACCTTACTTCATGTGTCGTCGATGTGATCCATCTGGAATTCATCTTCTCTTGAGCGGGAGACTGGTACCTGTTAGACGAAGATTTATCACTCCAAGACGCTGAATGGGTTTTATAGTTTTTTATTTACCTCCCAGATGTCGACACAGAATATGGAAGTAAATCTTGCTTGATTTGAACACGTAAGCGTCCCCCACCCCCAGTGAAGGAGAGGGAACAGCTATTAAGCCTCCGTTTTCTTCAAATCCCAAATCCAGTCTCCAGATCTAGCCAACCTGACCACGTCACTCATACGTAATCTGGTCAGCTGACCATCGGTTCTGGTAAACGTGTCTACACTCCACGCTTACTCACCTCTCTCTCTCTCTCTCTCTCTCTCTCTCTCAATCCATTGTGTAACATTCCCCCCCCTTTTTATCAAAATGTATGGCGAAGGCATACATTTTCTACTTCCCACATTTACTAAGAATGGGATATATCTGCTCACCCCACTGGCAAAGAAAACTGCCATACCTTTATTCAATAATTAATAACATATACTAAGTAACATAATATCAACAAATAATACCATGTGGCGCTAATCCTTGCGCCCTCGAATGTCAACGACTCCCTGTGACCCCATGGTCTCTTCATAATTTAAATCAGAATTTCAGGAGCATCCTTTACTCCCGTCGACACTACGCGTGATCGATAAATTCTCGGCAATCAACCGAATAATAAAATCGAGGTCCATCTGCCTCTTCAAAACGGACTATCATCGTCCTTGGCTTTACAGATCAGCTTTTCTTCCCATAGGTAGCACACAAAAAAAAATTTCCCCATCCCAAGCCTTATCCTATTCATCATAAGCATACTCTTATTACTAGTATTTTGTGGGAAACAAAAAACCTCTTAACATTCCTTATGGTGGGTAGCCTTCTACTTTTCTAAGTACTTGCATACATGTTTCATTCATCTTCTCTTGAGCGATTCGTAACATAATGACCACGTCAGCCATTGCACCCCCTCTGCCCCTTACGCCATGTCAGAGGGCATTTAATTTGCTCCCTGAAGTTGATTACAACTAGATCCGCTCACGCTGGACAGAATACATTCCGTTTACTGCTATGTCAGAAAAAAAAACTTTTTTTTTTCCAAAGTCGGTAAGCGCAACCTGCCTTGAAGACACATAGCTTCACGGAAAACATCGGATTTCCACACATGAAGTACTCAAAGTTGCCCCATGTTTATTCTACTCGAAATCAATAGAAATCACGATAAAAAAATAAAATTCGAATCACTTCTCGAGAATAATAAAATTAATAACTACCCATGTAATTCAACACCTCTCCAAAATTCTAACATGCTTGCTACAGAAATTAAATTCCATTCACGCCCCACTTTTTCTTTCATTTCTTCATCTAGTTTATTTACCCCTATATTTATCCTTTTTTTCCTTACTTATGTGGTCAAAACGTCACTCATATCAAATAGAACATTTATTCTACATTTCGAAAATTAAAATTAATACCGACTGAACCTTTGACTCTTCCGAAACTTAAGAACTAGTTGATCCCTTATACATAATCCAGTGGTGTTTTTTATTATCATTTATTACACTGTTTAAATCTTATTTCTTTCTCTTTTTCCCAATTTTATTATTACTATTATGATTATTAATTAATTAATTAACAACACGTTCTTTCTTTTATTAATCATTCTTTCAATAGACCCCACAAGCAAAGATTCTACCTCCCCATTCTGCGAAAAGAAATACATGTTAAAGAACAAGAAAATTCTGCACAATGCCCTTTGACAACACATCAATTACATAAAATAATAAATTAAAAAAAATACAAAAATATCCTATAAGCAATCACAAAGTCCCATCTCATTAACAACAAAATTCCAAATAACAAAACACAGATTCGTGAAAACCGAAAATTGACCACGTCATCAACTCCTTAGGTCGGCTACATAGTGCATCAGCTTCCATTCCACAGAATTCAAAATTAAATAAAAAATCACAGTCGTTTACAAAATATACCTAGACATTTACAATAAAATACATAGTCGTTTCTAAAATAAAATAAAACGACTCACTTATAAAGTCTCAGACAATCCTAACACATCGATGGAACTAAAATTGTCCAAGTCAAAAAAAAAATTCCTAAGAAAAAAAAATCGTACAATTAGTGACAAAGGAAAAAAATCACATTTGCAGAACCTATCCATTGTTTTTCATCAAAAGAACGTATTGGTTTTCATTAAAAGTTACACTTAGTTTCACAGTTTAAAAATGCAACGAAAATATTCATAACACATACTTGTGATTGACGTGGTTATCTTTTGGTAAGCTGAAAGGCTCATTTCTGACCTACACTGTTACTAAAGTCATATGTTCTATTTCATTTTTTTCTTTCTGGTTCACTCACTGGCTGTTCATTAAAAATTTACAATTTATTATCTGTATGTCTATCCTCATAGCTGTTTTTTTCAATTTCTTCTATTGTTTTTTCTACACAGAAACGTTCTTTTTTTATTTTATTTTCTTTTTAACGTACCGTTCTACCCTTAATTCTTCTTATTAATTTATCATATACATCTATCTATATATAATTTTAATGTGTCTGTTTTTTCTTCAGAACCATTTCTTTCTTTCTTTATAAGAGGTTCTTCATGTGTAAATGTGTATTTTTCTTCTTTTTTTTCTTAATTATTTTTCTAATTCGCCTTGTGTTTTAATGGACCCTTTTAAAACGTTATGTTTGTGTTGATTTGTATTTTTTTCAACTGTACTTTCTTTTTTTTTCTTTTTTTCCAGGCATTTTATTGTGTTTTTCTTGTCCTTTTTTTCCCCTTTTTTCCCGTGGTAACCGAAGTTCTTTTTTTCCTTCTTTTTTTCTTTTAAATCCATCCTTGCTAGGTAGTCTGGTCAGTTACGGCACCAAATTGAACGTTTGTTACATAGCGTTCTCATTGAAGTTATCACTAGGGTTATCATAGAGGGGCACCATTCTGACGTTTGGTGTATAACATAAAAGAATTCCCTGTGCGTATGATCGTCTAGTTTCATATGCGGTTGTGTGTGTGTTACATGCATTTTCTTCGACATACCTTACTTCATGTGTCGTCGATGTGATCCATCTGGAATTCATCTTCTCTTGAGCGGGAGACTGGTACCTGTTAGACGAAGATTTATCACTCCAAGACGCTGAATGGGTGTTATAGTATTTTATTTACCTCCCAGATGTCGACACAGAATATGGAAGTAAATCTTGCTTGCTTTGAACACGTCAGCGTCCCCCACCCCCAGTGAAGGGGAGGGAACAGCTATTAAGCCTCCGTTTTCTTCAAATCCCAAATCCAGTCTCCAGATCTAGCCAACCTGACCACGTCACTCATACGTAATCTGGTCAGCTGACCCTCGGTTCTGGTAAACGTGTCTACACTCCACGTTTACTCACCCCTCTCTCTCTCTGTCTTTGTCTCTCTCAATCCATTGTGTAACACACTTAGCAGCTATTTTTTACCGGTTACAAACCAAATGGAATGCGTTCGACAGGTCGGAATCCCTTATATGCTATGTTTCAAGTCAGTAAACCAAAAATTGGCAGATTAGTTTCGTAGAGACTGTTCTACACACATGAACAAGATCACATCTCCCTTTCTTTCCCTCTGTCTGCCTCTCTCTCTCTCTCTCTCTCTCTCTCTCTCTCTATATATATATATATATATATATATATATATATGGGTGTGTGTGTTTGTGTGTCTGCTGTGTCTGTGTGTTTACTGTTTTATGGAGAAGAATTCGAACAAAGTGGTCGATTACAAAGGAAAAAAATCAATACAGAAGCTTAATATTTATTTATTTAAAACTGAACATAAGTTCAAAAAACCATTGTTACCGTCGGTTTTATTTTAAATGTATATATATATATATATATATATATATATATATATATATATATATATATGAAGAGAGGGATAACATTTTTAAATCAGCACATTTAAAAATGTCAAAATCACTATCGAATTTTGACTAACAATCTAGACTATTACATTCTTTTTATTTAATTTTTTACACTTGTCCTGTTTAGGTGATATCTTTGTAGTTTTATGCAAAAATTAACCGTAAAAAACTGTATTTGTGTGTTTAAATAGGAAGCAGTCACTCTTTTAGAAAAAAAATAATCGCTTACTATCTATATTTAACATTCCGAAATATTTGGAAATCATAGTATATATTAATAGGATAGAGAGCGTGTTATTTATTGGGGGTGTCACGCTTACATCCGAGTGACTATCGTTTAATTGTTATGAACTTCCATTTCTGGTAATAACTTATTTTACCAAGAACTCTTTCCAAGTGTTTGTTTCAGTTTTGATTAAAGCTGATGGCACTTAAGTCATTAATTTCTTTATAAATACTTTTTACCAAGAATTCTTCATAAGTTTTGGTTCCGCTTTCGATCAAAGCTTATGACACTCAAGTCATATATATATATATATATATATATATATATATATATATATATATATATATATATTTCATGAGTTTTGGTTTCGGTTTCGATTCAAGCTGATACACCCAAGTCATATGGATATATATATACACACACATATATATATATATATATATATATATTTTTTTAAATCAAAACTTTGTAATATATAAAAATCGATAGAGTATAAACTCACTTATCGACCAAACTCTGCCGGGCATCACTATTAGCTTAGATAAATACCTTGGTAGTTTTAACAAAAGATCTGCATGTCATAACTTATCCATTTACGTTCAGCATCTACAGTCTCATGTGGAATTTCCACAGGTCCCGCTAGTGTAAATTATGCTAAATAGACTTAAAATTTAACATCTTAAATCACGCATCACGTGGCGAAACTTTGTAAAACTGTCTCTGACTAGTATCCTTTTAAATAGGTCGCACACAAACAAAATATCTCAAATACGCACAAGTTACATTCCTGTTTCGTGATACCTGTTTTAGCCGACGGACGGCGTGCTATTTCCTGTCTTTTTCTATATTTCTCTCTCAGTCTATTCGAACCGTCCATGTAGTGGCACACTTTTTACACACGCCTCGAGAAGGCGACACCTCGGTTTAAAGATAAAAAGGATATAATTCTTTCACAAGATAAGAAAGAATACATGTGTATACTTAACGTACTCTCTCATATACTATGAATATGCAACGCATATTTTATGGGACTTTTGTGATCACACACACAAACATCCAGAGACACGCATACACAAGAGTATATACACAAAACGCTTTCCTAATGTTCTCACTTTGTAAACTTTAATAAACATCTTATATGTATATATGTAACTCGATTCTTATGTTATTCTGTTAAGTGTCTTCTCTTATGTTCTCGTTAAACTTGATTTTTATTCTTGGTCTTTATTGTTGAGTGTCTATTATGATGTTCCAACTATAAACGATTAACTTAAACTTTCAACGTGACGACCTTTAAGAAATATCGAACACTCAACCTATAGATTGATTATCGCTGATCTCTACAACTGGTAACACAATCCGTTACAATGGCTCCCCAACAAATGGAGACTGCTACAAAACTGTAACCAAATATTCTGAAATATTCCATAAAGGAAAACATTAAAACTCACAAAAAACTTCAAATCTATTTATATTCATTGATGTGAACAAGTATAAATGGTATAAAAGGCATAACTAGCGATCATTCATGAAAGGTGCGAGTTAAAATGAACATATGCATGGACATATAATATATATAATTTTATAAGCATATCTATCTATCAAAATTAGTTAAAAGTATATATATATATACATATATATGTATATATATATCAAAATTAGTTATAAATATATATATATATATCTACCAATATTAGTTATAAATATATCCATCTATCAATATTAGTTATAAATATATCTATAAAAATTAATTATAAATATATCTATCTATCAATATTAGTTATAAATATATCTATCAATCAAAATTAATTATAGATATATTTATCTATCAACATTAGTTACGAATATATCTATCAAAATTAGTTATAAATATATTTATCTATCAATATTAGTTAAAATATATATCTATCTACCAAAATTAGTTACAAATATATCTATCAAAATTAGTTATAAATATATCTATCTATCAATATTTGTTATAAATATATCTATCAAAATTAGTAATAAATATATCTATCTATCAAAATTAATTATACATATATCTATCTATCTATCAAAATTAGTTATAAGTATATCTACCTATCAAAATTAATTATAAATATATATATCCATCAGAATAAGTTACAAATATATCAAAATTAATTATACATATATCTATCAAAATTAGTTATAAATTTATCTATCTATAAAATTAGTTATAAATATATCTATTAATATTAGTTATACCTATATCTATCTATCAAAATTAGTTATAAATATATTTATTTATCAAAATTAATTATAAATATATCTATCTATCAAAATTAGTTATAAATATATCTACCTATAAAAATTAGTTATAAATATATCTACCTATCAAAATAATTATGAATATATCTATCTATCAAACTTAGTTATAAATATATCAATCAAAATTAGTTATAAATATATCCATCTATCAAAATTAATTATAAATATATCTATCGATATTAGTTATAAATATATCTATCAAAATTAGTTATAAATATATCCATCTATCAAAATTAATTATAAATATATCTATCCATGTAATTAGTTATAAATATATCGATCATCATTAGTTATAAATATATCTATCAAAATTAGTTATAAATATAGTTATCTATCAATATTAATTACAAATATATATATATATATATCAAAATTAATTATTAATATATCTATCTATCTATAATTATTACAAATATATCCATCTATCAAACATAATTATAAATACATCTATCAAAATTAGTTATAAATATATCTATCAAAATTAGTTAAAAATATATCTATCAAAATTAGTTATAAATATATCTATCAAAATTAGTTATAAATATATCTATCAAAATTAGTTAAAAATGTATCTATCAATATTTGTATAAATATATCTTTCCATCAAATTTAGTTATAAATTTATCCATCCATCAAATAAATTTTAAATATATCTTTCTATCAAAATTAGTTTTAAATATATCTATCAAAATGAGTTATAAATATATCTATCAATATTAGTAATAAATATATGTATCTATCAATATTAATTATAAATATATCTATCTATCAATATTAGTTATAAATATATCTTTCTATCAAAATTAGTTATAAGTATATATATATATATATATCAAAATTAGTTATAAATATATCCATCTATCCAAATTAATTATAAATTTATATATCTATGAAAATTAGTTATACATATATCTATCAAAATTAGTTATAAATATATCTATCAAAATTAGTTATAAATATATCTATTCATAACAAAATGGTTTATAAATTTTGTCATTGATTCTAAGCCCAAAATATATTTAAGTAAGTTTTATTGTTAATATCGAAAAATAACAAGATGACATTATATATAAAATATTCATACTTGTTATCTATCTAATAACTAATCTGGAATTTAGTTTACAAATTAATTTTTGGAAATTCGTTATTTGTGATTGTTCTCGTCACGGAAAACTAAACGTGTTTAGGGGTATACATTGTTTATGACAAAATTTAAAAGATAGCTAATGTGATATAATTATTATCTAACGAAAAATATTTAAGAAGTTCAAAATTCATCAAGCGTGCTCTTCACAATTTAAACATGTCTAATAGCTGGAAAAGCAGTGTTGTTAAACAAAACTGATTGTGAATTGTGAGATCGATTAGAAACGAACGAAAAATTACAAGAAATATCTACAGAACTCTCAGAGTATATGGGAAACACTTTTTTATAAAGCTGACAAACAATTAATATCAACACAAATAATAAAGTTCGTCTTCAGTTTGTTGCGTGCCATGAAATTAATCGGCAAAATAGAAAATAGAATCAGCAGAGCGTAACTGGACACTTAAACACTGAGAATCACTCACTGCCCCGAAGTAAGTGAAGAAGATTACCCATTCTAGGGGGACTTAACGCTTTCTAGTGAAGTCTCAGCAATAAGGTCTGTTTGTGATGCTCTCCCCAAAAATTGTTGAGTGCCTCCAGTGATTATTGTCAATACCTAGACCGCCATTTAATTTCCTGTGTAATTTAAGTTGGACTTTCGAAAGACTATCGCGTGTCACGAGAAGAATATCCACAGTCATGGATATCGATTGATCATAGAGTGAGATGTTGACCAAGAATTCTATTGAATTGACCAACTCAGATCACAGACATTGATCCGATTGCAAAGACGACAAATTGAATCGTATTTTTAGGTTTATATTGCTGCATATCAAATTCATTTTAAAAATTCTTTCTTTCTCTATGTGTATAATATTTGCAATTTTTTTTAAACGTATGCTGAAATAATAAATAATTAAATTAGGTTCATCATCCATTAAATGCTTTTAATTTTTTGTTGTGGAATTGTTTTCCGGTTTACTTGTGATTTAACATTAAATATCAAACGCAGTTCACATTATTCGGTCAGCATTTTATACAAGACAGTGAATTGACCTGTAAAATTAAAAGTTGTTTAGCCATTACTTTATTTATCAATTTAATTATTTATTAATATGTAAGTATGTTAGAAATTGCATATGCCATAACAATATTTCACTAATGCAAAACATAGATAGTTGTTTTATTTGCTCAAACAAAATTATTGAAACAATTTCAAAATAAATATAAACAAAAATATTGCACATATAACACATACACAAAGTAAGAGTAATCAGTTAAAGATTTTTACGTTTCAAATAATTTTTTGATTCATATACTTATGGTGTTAGTAGACTATTTTGCTAATGCCACCTCTCCGGATCAAATATTATATTAGTATATATAAAACTCCTGAGTTTAAGATCAAACATTGTCCTCTTCACATTCAGAGAAATCGATATTACAATGGATATCTGCTTAATTGCCCAACTTCCAATTCAATCAAATAAAAATATATATTGGGAGTAAGTTTTTCTATACAATCGAAAAAAAAAAGACATAAATTTGGAAATCACTTTATTTTCTAAACACTTGCTTTTTAATTACAATAACGTTAATAAAATATAGAGCATTGTTATAGCAATACGAACGAACAAGTTCTTTATATTTTTCCGTTGTTAGGGTAAATATAGCACATACTTTAAAACATATAATCGGATTAGGTCGAGAAGAAAGTTCTTTTGGAACTTTTATTTTCAACTTCAAATAGTGTATTTTCGAATATGTTTTCGTTATAGTACCGTTAATTTACATATCATTATAAAGAGAGGTGCCCTTTAATTTACATATCATTTTAAAGAGAACTATCCTTTAAATTACATAGCACTTTAAAAAGAGCTGTCCTTTAATTTACCTACCATTTAAAGAAAGTTGCCCTTTAATTTACATATCATTTTAAAGAGAATCGCCCTTTACATTACATGTCATTTTAAAGAGAGTTGTCCTTTAAATTACATATCATTTTAAAGAGGATTGTCCTAAAAATTACATATCATTTTAAAGAGAGTTGTCCTTTAATTTACATATCATTTTAAAGAGAGTTTTCCTTTACATTAAATATCATTTAAAAGAGATTTGTCCTTTAAATTACATATGGTTTTAAAGAGAGTAGTCCTTTAAATTACATATTACTAAAAACAGAGTTGTGCTTTAAATTACATAACATTAAAAAGACAGTTGTCCTTACCATTACATATAATTTTAAAGAGAGTTGTCCTTAAAATAACATGTCATTTTAAAGAGAGTTGTCTTTTTATTAACACATCATTTTAAAAAGAACTGTCCTTTAAATTACATATCACTTTAAAAAGAGTTGTCCTTTAAATTACATATAATTTAAAAGAAAGTTGCCCTTTAATAATCATATCATTTTAAAGAGAGTTGCCCTTTTATTTACATATCATTTTAAAGAGAGCCGTCCTTATAATTACATATCATTTAAAAGACAGTTGTCCTTTACATTACATATCATTTTAAAGAGCGTTGTCCTTTACATTACATATAATTTTAAAGAGAGTTGTCCTTTTAATTACATATCATTTTAAGAGAGTTGCCCATAAATTACTTATAACTTAAAAGGGAGTTGCCCTTTAATTTACATATCACTTTAAAGAGAGTCGTCCTTTAAATTACATATCATTTAATAGAGAGTTGCCCTTTAAATTACATATCATTTTAAAGAGAGTTGTCCTTTACATTACATATAATTTTAAAGAGAGTTGTCCTTTACATTACATATCATTTTAAAGAGAGTTGTCCTTTACATTACATATAATTTTAAAGAGAGTTGCCCTTTACAATACATATCATTTTAAAGAGAGTTGTCCTTTTAATTACATATCATTTTAAGGGAATTGTCCCATAAATTACTTATGACTTAAAAGGGAGTTGCCCTTTAATTTACATATCACTTTAAAGAGAGTCGTCCTTTAAATTACATATATTTTAATAGAGAGTTGTCCTTTAATTTACATATCAGTTTAAAGAAAGTTGTCCTTTAATTAACATAACATTTTAAAGAGAGTTGCCCTTTAATTCACATATCATTTTTAAGAGAGTTGTCCTTTAATTTACATATCATTTTTAAGAGAGTTTTCCTTTAAATTACATATCATTTTAAAGATAGAAGTCCTTTAATTTACATACCATTTTAAAGAGAGTTGTCCTTTAAATTACATATAATTTAAAAGAGAGTCGTCCTTTAAATTACATATAATTTTAAAGGGAGTTTTCCTTTACATTACATATCATTTTAAAGAGAGTTGTCCTTTACATTACATATCATTTAAAAGAGAGTTGTCCTTTACATTACATATCATTTAAAATAGAGTTGTCCTTTAATTTAAATCATTTAAAAGAGAGTTGTCCTTTAAATTACATATAGTTTTAAAGAGAGTTTCCTTTAATTTACATATCATTTAACGAGAGTTGTCCTTTAATTTACATATCATTTTAACAAGACTGGTCCTTTTATTTACATAACATTTTAAAGAGAGTTTTCCTTTACATTGCCTATCATTTTAAAGAGGGTTGTCCTTTTAATTACATATCATTTTTAATAGAGTTGTCCTTTAATTTACATATCCTTTTTAAGAGAGTTTTCTTTTACATTACATATCATTTTAAAGAGAGTTTCCCTTCAATTTACCTATCATTTAAAAGAGAGTTGCCCTTTAAATTACATATCATGTTAAAGAGATTTGTCCTAAAAAAATACCTATCATTTTAAAGAGAGTTGTATTTTTAATGACATAGAAATTCAAATAGAGTTGCCCTTTACATTACATATACTTTTAAAGAGAGTTGTCCTTTTATTTACATATCCTGTTTAAGAGAGTTGTCCTTTAAAGTACATATCATTACCAAGAGAGTAGTCCTTTAATTTACATATCATTTTAAAGAGAATTATCCTTTTAATTACAATTCATTTTAAAGAGAGTTGTCCTTTAATTTACATATCATTTTAAAGAGAGTTGTCCTTTAATTTACATATCATTTTTAAGAGAGTTGTCCTTTAATTTACATATCATTTTAAAGAGAGTTGTCCTTTACATTACATATCATTTTAAAGAGAGTTGTCCTTAAAACAACATATCATTTTAAAGAGAGTTGTCCTTAAAATAACATATCATTTTAAAGAAATTTGTCATTTAAATTACATTTCATTTTAAAGAGAGGTGTCCTTTAATTTACATATCACTTTAAAGAGAGTTGCCCTTTAAATTACATATCATTTAAATAGATTTGTCTTTAAAATTACATATCATTTTAAAGAGAATTGTCCTTTAATTTACACGTCATTTAAAAGAGAGTTGTTTTTAAATTACATATCATTTTAAGGAGAGTTGTCCTTTAATTTACATATCCTTTTTAAGAGAGTTGTTCTTTTAAATTACATATAAATTTAAAGAGAGTAGTCCTTTAATTTACATATCATTTTAAAGAGAGTTGTCCTTTACATTACATATCATTTTAAAGAGAGTTGTCCTTAAAATAACATATCATTTTAAAGAGAGTATTCCTTCAAATTACGTATCACTTTAAAGAGAGTTGTCCGTTACATTACATATAATTTTAAAGAGAGCTGTCCTTTACATTACATATCATTTTAAAGAGAGTTGTCCTTTACATTACATATAATTTTAAAGAGAGTTGCCCTTTACAATACATACCATTTTAAAGAGAGTTGTCCTTTTAATTACATATCATTTTAAGAGAGTTGTCCCATACATTACTTATAACTTAAAAGGGAGTTGCCCTTTAATTTACATATCACTTTAAAGAGAGTCGTCCTTTAAATTACATATCATTTAATAGAGAGGTGCCCTTTAAATTACATATCATTTTAAAGAAAGTTGTCCTTTAATTAACATAACATTTTAAAGAGAGTTGCCCTTTAATTCACATATCATTTTAAGGAGAGTTGTCCTTTAATTTACATATCATTTTAAAGAGAGTTTTCCTTTAAATTACATATCATTTTAAAGATAGAAGTCCTTTAATTTACATACCATTTTTAAGAGAGTTGTCTTTTAAATTACATATGGTTTTAAAGAGAGTCGTCCTCTAAATTACATATAATTTAAATGGGAGTTGTCCTTTAGTTGCCCTTTACATTACATATCATTTTAAAGTGAGTTGTACTTTACATTACATAGAATTTTAAAGAGTGTTGTTCTTTTAAATTACATATCATTTTAAAGAGAGTTGTCCTTTAAATTACATATAGTTTTAAAGAGAGTTTCCTTTAATTTATATATCATTTTAATGAGAGTTGTCCTTTAATTTACATATCATTTTTACAAGAGTTGTCCTTTTATTTACATACCATTTTAAAGAGGGTTTTCCTTTACATTACATATCATTTTAAAGAGAGGTGTCCTTTAAATTACATTTGAGTTTAAAGAGAGTTGTCCTTTAAATTACGTATCATTTTAAAGAGGGTTGTCCTTTTAATTACATATCATTTTAAATAGAGTTGTCCCTTAATTTACATATCCTTTTTAAGAGAGTTTTCTTTTACATTACATATCATTTAAAAGAGAGTTTCTCTTTTATTTACTTATTATTTTAAAGAGAGTTGCCCTTTAAATTACATATCATTTTAAAGAGATTTGTCCTAAAAATTACCTATCATTTTAAAGAGAGTTGTATTTTTAATGACATAGAAATTTAAATAGAGTTGCCCTTTAAATTACATATAATTTAAAAGAGAGTGGCCCTTTAATTTACATATCCTTTTTAAGAGAGTTATGCTTAAAATTACATATCATTTTAAAGAGAGTAGTCCTTTAATTTACATATCATTTTAAAGAGAATTGTCCTTTTAATTACATATCATTTTAAAGAGAGTTGTCCTTAAAACAACATATCATTTTAAACAGAGTTGTCCTTAAAATAACATATCATTTTAAAGAGAGTTGTCATTTTAATTACATTTCATTTTAAAGAGAGTAGTCCTTTAATTTACATATTATTTTAAAGAGAATTGCCCTTTTAATTACATATCATTTTAAAGAGAGTTGTCCTTAAAACAACATATCATTTTAAAGAGAGTTGTCCTTAAAATAATTTATCATTTTAAAGAGAGTATTCCTTAAAATTACATATCATTTTAAAGAGAGTTGTCCTTTACATTACATATATTTTTAAAGAGAGTTGTCCTTTACATTACATATAATTTTAAAGAGAGTTGTCCTTTACATTACATATCATTTTAAAGAGAGTTGCCCTTTACATTACATATCATTTTAAAGAGAGTATTCCTTCAAATTACGTATCACTTTAAAGAGAGTTGTCCGTTACATTACATATAATTTTAAAGAGAGCTGTCCTTTACATTACATATCATTTTAAAGAGAGTTGTCCTTTACATTACATATAATTTTAAAGAGAGTTGCCCTTTACAATACATACCATTTTAAAGAGAGTTGTCCTTTTAATTACATATCATTTTAAGAGAGTTGTCCCATACATTACTTATAACTTAAAAGGGAGTTGCCCTTTAATTTACATATCACTTTAAAGAGAGTCGTCCTTTAAATTACATATCATTTAATAGAGAGGTGCCCTTTAAATTACATATCATTTTAAAGAAAGTTGTCCTTTAATTAACATAACATTTTAAAGAGAGTTGCCCTTTAATTCACATATCATTTTAAGGAGAGTTGTCCTTTAATTTACATATCATTTTAAAGAGAGTTTTCCTTTAAATTACATATCATTTTAAAGATAGAAGTCCTTTAATTTACATACCATTTTTAAGAGAGTTGTCTTTTAAATTACATATGGTTTTAAAGAGAGTCGTCCTCTAAATTACATATAATTTAAATGGGAGTTGTCCTTTGTTGCCCTTTACATTACATATCATTTTAAAGTGAGTTGTACTTTACATTACATAGAATTTTAAAGAGTGTTGCCCTTTAAATTACATATCATTTTAAAGAGAGTTGTCCTTTAAATTACATATAGTTTTAAAGAGAGTTTCCTTTAATTTACATATCATTTTAACGAGAGTTGTCCTTTAATTTACATATCATTTTTACAAGAGTTGTCCTTTTATTTACATACCATTTTAAAGAGGGTTTTCCTTTACATTACATATCATTTTAAAGAGAGGTGTCCTTTAAATTACATTTGAGTTTAAAGAGAGTTGTCCTTTAAATTTCGTATCATTTTAAAGAGGGTTGTCCTTTTAATTACATATCATTTTAAATAGAGTTGTCCCTTAATTTACATATCCTTTTTAAGAGAGTTTTCTTTTACATTACATATCATTTAAAAGAGAGTTTCTCTTTTATTTACCTATTATTTTAAAGAGAGTTGCCCTTTAAATTACATATCATTTTAAAGAGATTTGTCCTAAAAATTACCTATCATTTTAAAGAGAGTTGTATTTTTAATGACATAGAAATTTAAATAGAGTTGCCCTTTAAATTACATATAATTTAAAAGAGAGCGGCCCTTTAATTTACATATCCTTTTTAAGAGAGTTATGCTTAAAATTACATATCATTTTAAAGAGAGTAGTCCTTTAATTTACATATCATTTTAAAGAGAATTGTCCTTTTAATTACATATCATTTTAAAGAGAGTTGTCCTTAAAACAACATATCATTTTAAAGAGAGTTGTCCTTAAAATAACATATCATTTTAAAGAGAGTTGTCATTTTAATTACATTTCATTTTAAAGAGAGTAGTCCTTTAATTTACATATTATTTTAAAGAGAATTGCCCTTTTAATTACATATCATTTTAAAGAGAGTTGTCCTTAAAACAACATATCATTTTAAAGAGAGTTGTCCTTAAAATAATTTATCATTTTAAAGAGAGTATTCCTTAAAATTACATATCATTTTAAAGAGAGTTGTCCTTTACATTACATATAATTTTAAAGAGAGTTGTCCTTTACATTACATATCATTTTAAAGAGAGTTGTCCTTTACATTACATATAATTTTAAAGAGAGTTGTCCTTTACATTACATATAATTTTAAAGAGAGTTGTCCTTTACATTACATATAATTTTAAAGAGAGTTGTCCTTTACATTACATATCATTTTAAAGAGAGTAGCTCTTTACATTACATATCATTTTAAAGAGAGTATTCCTTCAAATTACGTATCACTTTAAAGAGAGTTGTCCGTTACATTACATATAATTTTAAAGAGAGCTGTCCTTTACATTACTTATCATTTTAAAGAGAGTTGTCCTTTACATTACATATAATTTTAAAGAGAGTTGCCCTTTACAATACATACCATTTTAAAGAGAGTTGTCCTTTTAATTACATATCATTTTAAGAGAGTTGTCCCATACATTACTTATAACTTAAAAGGGAGTTGCCCTTTAATTTACATATCACTTTAAAGAGA
Source organism: Euprymna scolopes (assembly GCF_053919585.1). Lineage (NCBI taxonomy): Eukaryota > Metazoa > Mollusca > Cephalopoda > Sepiida > Sepiolidae > Euprymna > Euprymna scolopes. The sequence goes on from NC_136492.1 coordinate 33,913,234, forward strand.
GTCGTCCTTTAAATTACATATCATTTAATAGAGAGTTGCCCTTTAAATTACATATCATTTTAAAGAGAGTTGTACTTTAATTAACATAACATTTTAAAGACAGTTGTCCTTTAATTAACATAACATTTTAAAGAGAGTTGCCCTTTAATTCACATATCATTTTAAAGAGAGTTGTCCTTTTATTTACATATCATTTTAAAGAGAGTTTTCCTTTTAATTACATATCATTTTAAAGATAGAAGTCCTTTAATTTACATACAATTTTAAAGAGAGTTGTCCTTTAAATTACATATGGTTTTAAAGAGAGTCGTCCTCTAAATTACATATAATGTTAATGGGAGTTGTCCTTTAGTTGTCCTTTACATTACATACTGTTTCAAAGAGAGGTGTACTTTACATTACATATCATTTTAAAGAGAGTTTCCCTTTAATTTACCTATTATTTTAAAGAGATTTGTCCTAAAAATTACCTATCATTTTAAATAAAGTTGTATTTTTAATGACAGAGAAATTTAAATAGAGTTGCCCTTTAAATTACATATCATTTTAAAGAGAGTGGTCCTTTAATTTACATATCCTTTATAAGAGAGTTGTCCTTTAAATTACATATCATTTTAAAGAGAGTAGTCCTTTAATTTACATATCATTTTAAAGAGAATTGTCCTTTAAATTACAATTCATTTTAAAGAGAGTTTCTTTTGATTTACATATCATTTTAAAAAGAGTTGTCCTTTACATTACATATCATTTGAAAGAGAGTTGTCCTTTAAATAACCTATCATTTTAAAGAGAGTTGCCCTTAAAATAACATATCATTTTAAAGAGAGTTGTCCTTTACATTACAAATAATTTTAAAGAGAGTTGTTTTTTACATTACATATCATTTTAAATAGAGTTGTCCTTTACATTACATATAATTTTAAAGAGAGTTGCCCTTTACAATACATACCATTTTAAAGAGAGTTGTCCTTTTAATTACATATCATTTTAAGAGAGTTTCCCATAAATTACTTATAACTTAAAAGGGAGTTGCCCTTTAATTTACATATCACTTTAAAGAGAGTCGTCCTTTAAATTACATATCATTTAATAGAGAGTTGCCCTTTAAATTACATATCATTTTAAAGAGAGTTGTCCTTTAATTTACATATCATTTTAAAGAAAGTTGGCCTTTAATTAACATAACATTTTAAAGAGAGTTGCCCTTTAATTTACATATCATTTTAAAGAGAGTTGTCCTTTAATTTACATATCATTTTAAAGAGAGTTTTCCTTTAAATTACATATCATTTAAAAGATAGAAGTCCTTTAATTTACATACCATTTTAAAGACAGTTGTCCTTTAAATTACATATCATTTTAAAGAGAGCCGTCCTTTAAATTACATATCATTTTAAAGAGAGTTGTCTTTTAGTTGTCCTTTACATTACATATAATTTTAAAGAGAGTGGTCCTTTAATTTACATATCATTTTAAAGAGAGTTGTCCTTTAAATTACATATAGTTTTAAAGAGAGTTTCCTTTAATTTATATATCATTTTAACGAGAGTTGTCCTTTAATTTACATATCATTTTTACAAGAGTTGTCCTTTTATTTACATACCATTTTAAAGAGAGTTTTGCTTTACATTATATATCATTTTAAAGAGAGTTGTCCTTTAAATTACATTTGATTTTAAAGAGAGTTGTCCTTTAAATGACATTTGATTTTAAAGAGAGTTGTCATTTTAATTACATATCATTTTAAAGAGAGTTGTCCTTTAATTTACATATCCTTTTTAAGAGAGTTTTCTTTTACATTACATATCATTTTAAGGAGAGTTTCCCTTTAATTTACCTATTATTTTAAAGAGAGTTGCCCTTTAAATTACATATCATTTTAAAGAGAGTTGTCCTAAAAATTACCTATCATTTTAAAGAGAGTTGTATTTTTAATAACATAGAAATTTAAATAGAGTTGCCCTTTAAATTACATATAATTTTAAAGAGTGTGGTCCTTTAATTTACATATCCTTTTTAAGAGAGGTGTCCTTTAAATTACATATCATTTTAAAGAGAGTAGTCCTTTAATTTACATATCATTTTAAAGAGAATTGTCCTTTTAATTACAATTCATTTTAAAGAGAGTTTTCCTTTAATTTACATATATTTTTAAAGAGAGTTGTCCTTTAATTTACATATCATTTTTAAGAGAGTTGTCCTTTAATTTATATATCATTTTAAAAAGAGTTGTCCTTTAATTTACATATCATTTTAAAGAGAGTTGTCCTTTAAATAACATATCATTTTAAAGAGAGTTGTCCTTAAAATTACATATCATTTTAAAGAGAGTTGTCATTTAAATTACATATTTTTTTATTAGAGTTGTTCTTAAAATGGCATATCATTTAAATAGATTTGTCTTTTAAATTACATATCATTTTTAAGAGAGTTGTCCTTTTATTTACATATCATTTTACAGAGGGTTGTCTTTTAAATTACACATCATTTTAAAGAGAGTTGTCCTTTAATTTACATACCATTTTCAAGGGAGTTGTTTTTTAATAAACATATCCTTTTTAAGAGAGTTTTCTTTTACATTACATATCATTTTAAAGAGAGTTGTCCTTTAATTTACATACAATTTTAAAGAGAGGTTACCTTTACATTACATATCATTTTAAAGAGAGTTGCCCTTTAAATACATATCATTAAAATAGATTTGTCTTTTAAATTACATATCATTTTAAAGAGAGTTGTCCTTTAATTTACACATCATTTTAAAGAGAGTTGTCTTTTAAATTACATATCATTTCAAAGAGAGTTGTCCTTTAATTTACATATCCTTTTTGAGAGAGTTGTCCTTTAAATTACAAATCAATTTAAAGAGAGTAGTCCTTTAATTTACATATCATTTTAAAGAGAGTTGTCCTTTACATTACATATCATTTTAAAGAGAGTTGTCCTTAAAATAACATATCATTTTAAAGAGAGTTGTCCTTAAAATAACATATCATTTTAAAGAGAGTTGTCCTTAAAATAACATATCATTTTAAAGAGAGTTGTCCTTAAAATAACATATCATTTTAAAGAGAGTTGTCCTTTAAATAACATATGATTTTAAAGAGAGTTGTCCTTAAAATTACATATCATTTTAAAGAGAGTTGTCCTTATAATAACATATCATTTTAAAGAGAGTTGTCCTTTTAATTTCATATCGTTTTAAAGGGAGTTGCCCTTTAAATTACATATGATTTTAAAGAGAGTTGTCATTTTAATTACATATCATTTTAAAGAAAGTAGTTGTGTTCATTGCATATCATTTTTAATAGAGTACCCCTTTTAATTACATAATTAATAGGATTTGTTCATTAATTTCCATATCATTTTAAAGAGAGTTTGCCTTTAAATTACACATCCTTTTTAAGAGAGTTACTCATTAATTTACATATAATTTTAAACAGAGTCGTCCTTTACATTACATATAATTTTAAAGAGCGTTGCCATTTTATTTACATATCATTGTAGAGTGAGTAGCCCTTTAAATTACATATCATTTAGAAGAGAGCCGTCCTGTAATTTACATTTTAAAGAGAGTTGTCATTTTAATTACATATTTTTTAAAGAGAGTTGTCCTTTAATTTACAGATTATTTTTAAGAGAGGGGTCCTTTAATTTACATATTATTTTAAAGAGAGCTGTCCTTTAAATTACATATCAGTTTTAAGAGCGTTTGCCTTTAAATTACATATCATTTTAAAGAGAGTTATGCTTTAAATTACATATCATAGTAAAGAGGCTAGTCTTTTAATTTACATATAATTTTTAAGAGAGTTGTCCTTAAAATTACATATTATTTGAAAAAGATTTGTCCTTTACATTACATTTCATTTTAAAGAGAGTTGTCCTTTAAATTACATATCATTTTGAAGTGAGTTGTCTGTTGAATTACATATCATATTTAAGAGAGTTGTCCTTTACATTACATATCATTTTAAATAGAGTTGCCCTTTAAATTACATATCATGTTAAAGAGAGTTGCCCTTTACATTACATATTATTTTAAAGAGAGTTTGCATTTAAATTACATATCACATTAAGAGAGTTACCGTTTAATTTACGTATCATTTTAAAGAGAGTCGTCCTGTAAATTACATATCATTTTAAAGAGAGTTGTCATTTTATTTACATAACATTTTAGAGTGAGTAGTCCTTTAATTTACATATCATTTTAAAGAGAGTCGTCCATTTATTTACATATCATTTTAAAGAGAGTTGTCCTTTAAATTACATATTTTTTAAAGAGAGTTGCTTTTTAATTTACATATCATTTCAAAGATAGTTGTCCTTAAAATTACATACTATTTTAAAGAGAGTGTACCTTCAAGTTTTAAAACAAGTATGTCTTCTTTTGACAACATTGAATACAAGATTTAAAATTGTAACACAACACCTTATTTCAGTGCAAGCTAGGTCAAAACCTGCTGAAACAGCTCAGGATATCAACAAAACGTTTGGCTCGGGAACGACCACTAAATTTGCAACATAATAGTAGTAGTAGTGGTCAGCTATCGGAGATTGACAAGGATTAATTAAAGGCCTTAGTTGAAGCCAATCTACGAACAATTATTCGAGAATTTTCTTCTAAATTAGATGTAACTTGTACAACGATTTGCATCTACTTAAGAGAAATTGGGGGGGGGAAATCTTAATAAATATTTGCCTGACAAATAGAACAGCCATGAAAAGAGACATCGTTATTAAGTGTCATATTTCTTTGTTTTACGCGACAAGAATGACCGGTTTCTCGACCAGGTTGTGAGTTTCGATGAAAATAAGGGGGTTCCCGACAACCGGGGATGTGTAGCTAAGTGGTTTGGCACCGACAAAGCTTCAAGACACTTCCAAAAGTTATAGTTGCACAAGAAGAAAGGTAATGCTGCCATTCTATTGTCTACAACCGATTCCTATCCATTATTTTTGTTGGTACTCTTGCATAATTTGACCCGAATTCTCTGAAATCCTGTCATGCATGCGTGGGAGTAGACCGGAAATCATCGGTTTAAGCCGGGCGTCGTAATAGACACAGACTAATGAAAAAATATAAATGCAAATAATCTAAAATAACAAAAACTTTCCTTGAAAAATGAAAATATGTTTATTTATTTTATTTTAGTATTTATTCATTTATATTTTGCAAAATATTTACAACAGAAAGGTTGCTTTTTATACAAGAAAAGATTTATTTTCATTATTGCATTTTCACCCAAAACAAGGCACGTTGCCACTTTGATGTAGCGGCTACTATCAGGGAAATAAGCTACAGGGGTACTATGCAGGGAGTTGGGCAGCAAGGTGTCGGTTCACATTCTGCATGTCAGTACAGTTGGCGAAGCAGGGACACGGAAGGAAATCAAAAGTCTAGTGCTTCTGGGGAGAACACTACTGGAGTAGAAGGTTCTCTTACATCTAGGGATCTCTACTGTGAAGGGGTAGGATTTAGCTGCTTTTCGGATTTATCGGAGTATGTACGTCGAGGGGGTACAAGTGCTTGCACTTCGTCAGAGTATTCACCGTTGTAGAACAGGCAGAGGGATGCAACATTTCATCGATAGGCCAGAGGCTGAAGCTTAGATGATAGTGCAGGACCTATCAGGTTGGCGACTCTCTTTTTAACCTTGTCTAGGAGCGAGAAACTAGTAGCAGATGCGCAGCCCAAATATGACAACAATACTCCATAAATTAGCAAATTGTTGCCTTATAGATGTACAGGATACTTTCGGGCGTTAGTAGCTTTCTAGCACGACAGAAAGAACCTACCTTCTTCGCAGCGATCCTGCCAATCTTCTCATGCTTCCTGTGAACGTTGGGCCGAGGAGTTTAAAAGATTGACTTTCAGATAAAGAGTAGTTGGCCATTGCTATTGGTGGTAGAGAAGGTTTCTTGTAATTATTGAAGGAAACAAGTTCAGTCTTGGAAGCATTGAATGTCACCATCCATTTTTGTACCTATTCCACTACAGATCGGAAGGCATCCTCTAGTGTTTCATTTCTTTAGATATGTGTTCATTTGTTTTCCTGTCGTGTCTGTTATAGAGCGTGGTGTCATCAGCATATATACCAATCTCACATACAATTTTGTTAGGGAGGTCATCTATAAATAGTAGGTATAAGAGAGGTCCAAGGATAGACCCTTGAGGTACTCCCGCATTTTTATCATATTATATCATATTGTTTAGATGTACGACCGTCGAGGACAACATGGAATTTTCTCTTATCTAAGAAGGATTTAATTATGTTAAGTATTCTTCCAGTAATACCGTATGATCTGATTTTCCTGAGAAGACCTTCATGCCATACGCCGTGAAAAGCCTTAGATATATCTCTAACTTCTCCTGCTTTGTCCAGTGAATGGTATACTAGTTCAGAGATTACAGTTAGGATGTCTGCTGTGGAACGGGCTTGCCTAAATCCATATTGTTTGTTAGTCAGATGTTTAGCATCTGTAAGGTGATGGAATAGAGCTTTGTTAATTATGGACTTAAATTTTTTTGGCGAAACTTGGAAGCTAATGGGGCGATAATTCTCGAAAACTGGTACGACAGAAGCAGTTTTCCAGCAGGATTCATTAAGGTATTAGTTGAAAAGTTAGGAGAGAACTGGAGCTACTTCGGCGGAGCACATTTTTAATAGCACAGCCGGCATGAGATTAGGTACACATGCTTTTGAAGTGTCAAGATTTTTTATGATAGCATGCACCTGAGAATTGGTTATTTTCAGATCGTCTAGTGTGGCGTCTGTCCGCAGAGGAAAGTCAGGGAGGGGGTGGTTAGCAGGGTCCAGTGTGGAGTTGGAAGCAAACCTACTAGCAACCATGTTACCATTCCCGGTTGCTGAGTAAACAACCTTATGATTGTTGGGTAATGGGGGAATTGTTGACTGCTTATTATTTACATATACTGTTGTAGATTTTCTGTGCTTCGATTCGTTTTTGGTGGTTTCAGTAAATTCTCTCTTAGCTGTCGCTATTTCTTTCTTAGAGTTACTTCTGAATTCTATATACTTCTGACTGTTTAAACTAGACTTTGGTCGGTCAAATCTCCGGTACGCATGTTGTATTTGCGCTATGGCAGCTGCACAAGTAGAAGTAAACCATTGGGGAGAGAGGGGAGTGCTATAATATTTCCGCGTGGGAATATGTACTTCAATTGCCGTTTTGGACTATTCTGTGGTCTCATTTGCGCACTGTTCAGCAGTAAGTGAAAACATATTTCGCCACGGGACGTCTCTGATGAGATCCCTGAGGGCTTCTCAGACAGCCTTTTAATAATATCTCGTTGTGTTGAGCAATGACTCTTCAGTTTTTGCTCTAGAGTTTAGGGCGAGTTCAACCATTATCATTGCATGATCGGCGTTCCCAAGTGGGCTCTTGGCATTCGATACACAATCATCGGGGACTGTGGTCAGAAACAGATCTAGAAATGATGCGTGTTGTTCTTGCTGGTCTGGGAAACGGGTTGGAGACGTAACCATCTGTGATAGGAAACGATATATAGAAAGCTATGTGTTGTGCTACCAGCTGCGTCTGTGTAAGTAGAAAATCCAAGCCAGTTGTCGTGGTGGATATTGAAATCATCAAACACATGCACTTGTGCGCTAATGTTGACGGAAAATGCTGTATCTATGCTGTCAAAGACGTTGTTTATTAGGGTACAGTCCTGGATCGAGGGAGAGCGGTAGAGAAAATAAGAGTAGCTAATATGTTGCATGTTAAGTTTAAAGCACATAAAGGCTTGATCGTCCGGTTCTAGTTTTGTTTCTCTAGTCAATGGAGGGTGTTCCGAATATAGACTCCAAACCTCTGTCTATGTCTGTCAGAGTCCTTACGGCAGAGTGGGAGATATCTGGGCATGTTAAAGTAATCAGAGAGGATAGAGAAGTGTAAGTAAGTTTCACTTAGTGCTAAGATATCCGGGGTGTTTGTTACGAGAAATGCTTCAGCATCTTTTAAATTAGTTAAGAGCCCATGGATATTCGTAAATGCAAGCCTCAAGGGATGAGACAGTTTGGTTTTGTTTGAGTTTTGGTCTGATTTAAACGTGGTTTTATTGTACTGTAATTTTTGAAGAGTTTCAGTTTAGGTAAAGCGTGGTGAACATGTGGTTATGCAGAATACCAGACATGCAACACAAGTGGACCATCAGTTCACCTTCCATCTACTAGGATTGTGGCCTCAAGAAAGCCTATCGGGGAGTAGTGCACGATCTCTTTCCCTGCGCGACATGGCTCTAAAAACATCCCGATAGTATAAAACCGTTGATGCAGCAGCCACTCTAAGCGCTACCAAAGAGTAAGGGAAATGTACTACCAGTCGGGAACAGCAGCCAGGAACTATCAATCCGTTACCCTCAACCACTCAGACGATTGTCAACCCAATCAACTTGCACTGGCATTAACCGTATAATGGTTACGTATAAGTTTTTTTTTTATTTGTTTTTTTTTTAACTGCATTTATTTTTTCGTTTCAAGACTTTTTGTTCAGTCAAGTTATTTGGGAGGGTGGGGCACAGAATTCTTTTTTTTTTTTCTTGAAAAGAAAAATAAATGAGATTTATTTTTTCCGGTTGTAATTGCTGGTAAAAGAACTTTCTGGAGGTGAGGATATTTCCTTAGGAATCTTTTACTTCGGTCGACTGTTGAACGGCCATCGATAGCAAAGATGGAGGAGATGGAGCAGAGGAAATATTTTTTAGAGTTGCCATTTCGAACGCTTATAAATAAATGATTTTTACTATTTTTTGAATCTCCAACTTGGATCGCGCAAAAAAACTATCTTGTGACCAAGAATATCCGTTGTCTGCACTGTTCATCTGTACATATCTAGTAGAAACTATCCTTTACACACGATCTTTTTTTAAACAACCATTTGTGTTTACAATTGTTGCACCACAGTTTTTGTGGCAACAATTTCTTCTCCTGACAATATGAGATTGTCTGCATCGATGTTTTCATTTCTTTTTCTAAAACGCATAAATTTATTTCCTTGTCTGTCATTTTTCTATTTGGCGAGATTGAAAATATATTTGCTTTCAGCTATTTTTTTTTCTTTTGGTTTAATTGCTTTTTTTCCAATTCAAATGTAGTCTGCTTTCATTTAGATAGCGCTTTCTCATTGACTAATCACACTCCCAGAAATTGAATTACAAAAAAAAAGAAATCAGAAAATAAAAAGTCACCCCCTTTATATTACCTTAAAAAATGACTGAAAACATAAACGATAAAAAATTAAATACATAAGTTAAAAAGTCGAGTTCGCGTTTCAACATTTGACCAACGCTCGGCTGACACCGATGATTGCCGGTCTCGCCCTATCCATGCTTGACGGGAATTCACGAGAAATCGGGTCAAATTATACAAGAGTACAGTTCTATTTTTTAATACAGGTGGAATTATTACGGCAGAGAATTACTGTCAACAAATGGTTTAAATACATCAGAAACTTCGACAATAGGAAAACATCTTTTCCACGATCATTTCCGCACACTGCTAAGTCGATCCTATAGAAATTGAACGAATTAAATAACGATACTCTACCCAATTTACAATACTCTTCAGACCGACAATTTTCAAGCTCTGGCTAATTCTTGCATGAGAGAAATCTAAGGTATATCAAAAATTTTCAGTGACTTTATCGGTATCAGCATGCAGACTTTTAGGTAACTGATATAAACACACTGATTTTACGTTTGGGAAACCTTGTTTATTCTGATGATGCTTATTTCAAGCAATAAATGTTTGTTTAACCCGAGGTATGTTTACCTGAATCTAAAGGTTAAAAACCGCAATAACTTTCTTATCGACATGCGAGAAATGTGTTTGAGAATTTATCGGATAGAAAATGAATTTGTAGTAAAGTAACAGATGATGCAGGTGCAAATATGTCTAGAATGATTGAAATAAATACGATTTCGGAAATGCTTATCTTGACTTACTTTCAATTTTCAATTACCTCCCTATATATATATATATATATATATATATATATATATATATATATATATATATATATATATATATATATATATATATATAGTTATATATATATATATAGTTATAAAAATATATATGGCAATTAAGCTACACAGAATATTCCGCGTTAGCAAATCAGATTCCTAGCTTCCACAGTTCCTTTTCTAATCAGCCAATGGGCAGGAATTTACAGTACAATTGCCCCTCCCTTTGTATGTGCTTTTTTAGCGGAAAGCGTAGATATTTAGTGATTTGCCTTATATTAAACCTAGGCGTAGTTTATTATTATTATTATTATTATTATTATTATTATTATTATTATTATTATTATTATTATTATTAATAATATTAGTATGTTAGTTTTTTATATATATATATATATATATATATATATATATATATATATATATACATATGTATGATAATTTATGTATGTTTATTATATTTATTGTCCCCAAAAGTACTTCTAAAAATAAAAATAAACGAATTAAAACAAAACTAGCAAACAAATACTGGGAACTCAAAGAAAACAGGCGATCGCCGGTAGTCGAATGGAAAATAATAAGACAAGCTAAGCCATTTAGATAACTGGACTATCCATGTAGATTATGCCTTCATGAAAAATTCTCTATCTGTAAAGAACCCTAACGTCTATTACACTGTAGGAGAGAAATAGCGTACAATTTTGTACAAAGGATAATTATTTTACTCTAGGATAGCGATACAAAATAATTTTAAAATTAACAATAACATAAAACATAAAATAAAATAAACATACATATACATAAATTATAATGTATATATATATATATATATATATATATATATATATATATATATATATATATATATATATATATATATATTTATATATATACTCGTTTTTTTATTCCAAAGTAATGGACTAGTGAATTCAACGAGGTTGTTAGATAGTGCTCAATAAAAAGAGCTGATAATGCTTGTTTATTGTTATATAAACATGCTCACGTCCCGCTGCTATAAACATCCACTTGTTTCAATCAAACAACAGATATCATCAGGCAGCGAATTGACTATTCAAATGTTCATTGAATAATTATTCAATGAACATTTGAATAGTCAAGTCGCTGCCTGATGATATCTGCTGTTTGATTGAAACAAGTGGCTGTTTGTAGCAGCGGGATGTGAGCATGTTTATATAACAATAAACAAATATATATATATATATATATATATATATATATATATATATATATATATATATATATATATATATATATGAACGTGTCTGTGTTTCTGTCTGTGTGCGTGTGAGTGTGTACATTTTCCTGCGCAATAACTCTCTCAATTTTCAGTGTATAGACTCGAAATTGGATATACGTATGGCAAAATCTTTGATCGGTTTTCAGCTAGAAATTTAGCTGTAAACGGATCAAATTTCCACGATTTTACCTTTGAGAACTCTACTAAGCTCCTCAGACAATTTTGGGTTTAAACACTGGAAATTTTTGCTATAGGTTCCTTGGACATGGATCTAACATAATAACTTGAAATAAGCCCAAAACAATAAATGTAAAGGGGTTATAGTGGGGGTCAAATTTAACTAAAATTGACCGCTACGGTCTATACCAAATACCGTATATTAATGTTTTTAGCCAATTTTTTCGATATGTGTCGTATGAAAGGTCGTACTTTAAAACGATACTGGTCTTCATAAAATCCGTCGCTTTTGTCTAAAGTTTTAGGCAGACATGCAAACATACATACACACATTTATATATGTAACTAAAAATTTTCGACCCGAACCGATGAAAAAGCTTGCCCGATCCCTGAATAGCCTTCATGTAAAATTGCAAATGTTTAGAGCAGAAATTGTCTGAGTAATTTTGTAGAGACAGCAGAGGTCAATTTTTTAAATCTTTGACCCCTATTATGATCCCGTAAAATTTATTGTTTTGGGCTCAAATCAAGTTATTAAGTTAGATACATGTCCAAAATAACCTATATCTAAAATCTCAAGTGTGTAGACCCTAATTGTCGGAGGAGTTTGCTAGAGATCTCAAAGGTCAAATTGTTGAAATTTGACAACGTAACAGCCACATTTCTGGCCGAAAACGGATCAAAAAGATTTTCCCAACTCTCAGTAGCCTGTATATCAAATTTCGAGTCTGTAGACTTCAAATTTACAAAGTTATTTCGTAGGGAAATGTACACTGACAGACAGACAATGAGACACGTTCGGTTTTATAGATATACAAACATAGGTTCCCGGCGTTGTCCGGGTATTTGGAGTGTATGTTAGGCAAAAAAAAAAGCGGTCAATTTTTTAAAACTTTGACCCCTATTATAACCTCTTAAAATGTATTGTTTTGTGCTTAAATAAAGCCATTAAGTTAGATCCATGTCCAATGAACCGATATCTAAAATTTCATGTCCGTAGACCCAAAATTGTCGGAGGAGTTTGGTAGAGTTCTCAAAGGTAAAATCGTTGAACTTTGACCCCTTAATCGCCAAATTACTGGCCGAAAACCGATCACGATCTCTATGGTCTTTTTCAAATTACTCAGACAATTTTTGGTCTAAATATTTGAAATTTTACATAAAGGGTATTCAGAAATAGGGCAAGCTTTTTCAACAGTTTGGTTCGAAAAATTCTAGTTACCAATATATAAATGCGTATATGTATGTCTGTTTGAATGTCTGCCTTAAACTTTCAATAGAGGCGACGGATTTTACGTAGATCAGTATCGTTTTAAAGTTCGACCTTTCATACGACTAATATCGAAAAATTGACTAAAAACATTAATATTTTCCCATTCAAATAGGCACTTTTGTACAGGGGGGTGCACTTTTTTCGCCGATATTTCTTAAAGGTATCCTCTTCTTTTGATTGTGTAGCCTTACTTTTAAAAAAAATGTCGCTTCCTGTTTGGTGGTTGTCGTGACAGCATAAGCGGTATGTTTTACCCCGTTCTTGTCTCCTTTGCGTGCGGGTTCGAGCCTGCCTTCCTACTACCACTTTTTGTTTTGCTCAACATACACATCCAAACACCTGGGCAACGCCGGGCAGAAATGCTAGTATATATATATATATATATATATATATATATATATATATATATATATATATATATAGGCAATTGTTCCATTGTACATATATATTGTCATAAGAGACGCACTATTTCTTTCCAACTTCTTGGTTTAATCTGGATATGCGATGATAAATTTATTTTTATCAAAAGAAATATGGGTTACATGTTTCTTTTAAATATTTCTCTTCATTGTGATATTTCTTTTCTATCAAAAAAAAAATTGAATTGTGTTAACATTTTCCCATCGGGAGTGTCAGTTTTACTAAGTACTCTTGAATAAAAACAGTTCTGGTTTTAAATCTTCGAAATGTTTGCAGAGTAAATAATTGAGGATCTGAATTTCGGTGCATAATTTGCTATCGAGAATTTTGTTACGCCATTCAGAATTTTAATGTAACGTTTTCAAAGTTTAATTTCTGTATTAATAAATTGTATTTCTTTTGATATACATTAGCATGAAATATTTTATGTAATGTTTTATTGATTTATTATTCATAATGTATTTATATTTATTTACCTAGATAATATTGATTACTGTCAAATATATAATGTATGCAATTATATTTATTTTATATGTATTTAATCACCCAATCTATCGATCTGTTTACGGTATTAACTTTTGATTAATCAGGCCTCAAGTTTGTATAGCTATAAATTTGACGTCATTACAATATATAAATAATTTTAATAAATATATTTCTATTTTAACAGAATCATTTTTGGCATTTACTTAGTTTTAAATAACCAGTTTTTACATTAATATGAGAGATCTCCTAAATCTTTCCAATAATTTATCATAACCCCCACCTCATTGGTGATAACCGATTCCATAACTAAAATGTGTTATTTTCTTTTAATCAAATCAAATATTATTTTTTTTACATTTTATGGGGTTCAAATTTATTACATAATTATCTAATTTAATCGCTATACTTTATATATATATAATTTGTTTATGATTTCAACTTGTATTTTTATTGATAAGATCATTAATTTAAATATACATATATTTATACATATTTTTAAGAATAATATAATAATCCAACACCTAATCTACCGGAAAATAATCACACTAAACAAGAGGCAATATATTTTGGTTCCACACCTGGCGTAATAAAACATAGAATTTCAACGCACAAATATTCATTTAAAAATCACTTCCTGTTAAAGCAAACGACCCTATCCAAGCATATTTGGCGACTCAAGGATAACAATATTTCTTTCAATTTTAAATGGCAAATAATAGGGTCTTATAAAGCATACAGACCAGGAGATAAATTTTGTGCACTGTGTACAAAAGAGACCCTAAAAATTTTAAAATATTAAGATATAAAAAAAGAACCACCCTATTAAATGCAAGAGAAGAACTTATTTTCGCATGCAGTCATAAGCGTTGGTTTAAATTTAATAAATATAAACCACCTTAAATCATTAAAAATGCTATTTATTAATATTCAATATTAAAATTAAACTATAACTTGACCTACTTATTAATAAAAGTTTTGGATCATCAATATTATTGTTATTATTAATTGATCTGATATATCGACGATTATTATATATTATTAAAATATATTCTTCACCTTAACCTATGATATATTTTTAATTTCAATAAATAAATAAATTATCAAATATTAAATTCAATAATTTCAAAATGGATTATAATATATTGTTTGCCTGATTAAAAAGTTCTTAATAGATTAAGTAAAACACTAATTATCTCCCTTGCATTGTTTAATTAAAGAAATAAGATGATCTTCCCTTTTCTTTCTTCAGTTTTAAATTTAGCGTTTTAATCAAACGTATGCTAACCGATATAAAATATCCCATTAGCGTTCTTTTTTGAAAATTTATAATTTCATAAGTTGGAAAGCTACAATAAACATCCATATGAATACTTTGACCTTAGCTACTGATTTCAAAAGGCGAAGAATTAAAAGGTAAATAATTATATATATATATATATATATATATATATATATATATATATATATCTGTGCATGTGTGTATGTATATATATGTATATATGCATATGTATTTATATATATGTGTGTATATATATGTGTTTGTGTGTCTATTAACTTTATTAGAAATATCATAATATTATATTTAAACCACATTTAGATTCATAATTTTATTATATTTTATTTCTATCTTTAACCCATATTAATTTTCTTATCAAGTAAATGCATACGTTTATTTTAATTTTTTCCAGATACATCTGCCTAAACTTTTAATGCTAGCTTTATTTATGGTGTCTTTTACATATATTAAAAAACCCTTCCCAATACTTTGCTGATGAGGAAACTTTGTTTATTAAAAATACTATATGTAAAAACTATTGTCCGTGGCTTAATGTCTACCACAATAAAAACATTGTTTTCCTAAACGATCGTACAAATTATTGATATTGTTGTTGTTCCTTCTTGTGAAACGAATTTTTAATTTAATTCTAAGTTGAATTTTAAATTATTAATCACATTACTGAATATTATATATATATATATATAGTTTTTTAAAATATAATAACTATTCACTGACACGTGTTTTGTCGACTACGACTCATCAGAGTTGCCGAAACACGTTTAAATTTGAAAAAAATATACATGCCGCTCCCCATATTGGGGTGCATAATTGGTTAAAGGGAAAATTGTTCCCAACCTACATTTACGTAAAAATTCACTTTCGTAAATAATTCAATTCATTCAAAACGTATCGCAAAAACAAAAAAAAAACAAATAAATAAATAAAAATAATTTTCTCTCTGTTTCTCTCTCTGTCTCTGTCTGTCCGTCTCTCTCTCCCTCTCTCTCTCTCTCTCTCTATATATATATATATATATATACATATATATATATATATATATATATATATATATATATATATATATAAAAGACTTTATGTGTAAATGCACCTAATAAAGCATTTATTTAAACAAAGCGAACCCATTCAATATAGTTAAGGATATACACTGTTAAAATGAGCAATATATTAAAGAAAATGTGAGGAATAACATTTGCATAGGAGTTTATTTTTCCATCAGATCAGTAAGGATGAGAGAGGATAAAATTAAAAAAAACTACACCTAACGACATAGCATATCAAAGCTAAATGCTTCTCATCAGAAGGCGAGAATGGTTACATTGTATAAGAACACGTGGCGTAATA
Organism: Euprymna scolopes; assembly: GCF_053919585.1. Classification (NCBI taxonomy): domain Eukaryota; kingdom Metazoa; phylum Mollusca; class Cephalopoda; order Sepiida; family Sepiolidae; genus Euprymna; species Euprymna scolopes. Next base: position 33,929,480 of record NC_136492.1, read on the forward strand.
TCTACGTCATATCATTCGACATCTGCATTACTTGCGCATTTCGTATATGAAGCTAACTTTTTAACTATGCATCCTTCGACGAAATGCATTAGTTAACATAATCGTAGGGTACAAATATATCACACATCTTCTACAACTTGCTTTACTTTACATTTTCGAACAATTGTAACAGCCCCTTGTGGTATTCTTCACTAATGGGTCGCACAAGTCACGCTGTATGTGAAAAAGCCGCGCTTTGCCTAATTTATTTTCCTTAATAATGGCTGGCATCGGGAGTTTTACCGTCGTTGACGAAATGAAAAGTGGCACGTTTTCTAAAAATATACCACACTCAAACATTTATTTTATGATGTTGCGCAATTATTTCGACTATTGCGACTTAAGATACACACGATTTGCATTGACCATGATAACTTGCAAAGTAAATTTACCATATCTGTCTTAGTATGCCACTGCTATTAAAGGAGCATAACTTATCTATATATAATTGGATGGGTTATCTATTCATCAACATTTTTAATAAGCAAGTAGCGGCACTTATATTTAGTAGGCTATGTATCAACGCCATTTTTTTACTGTATTAAATCTTCCTTTTGCATGCGCATCGATATAATGTAAATTACACCGTGATCACTTGCATCTACCGATGTGCGCGTGTTCGATGTACGCATTAACCAAATTAAATGAACCAAGTCATTGATTTTTCTTATTCGCTCAGCAAAATGTCATCATTATTCTTATAGAAAGAATGGCGCGAATTGAATGTTAAAACGTTTACTATTTTCTCTTTCAACAGTTCTACATCCCACGAGATCATAAAAAAGACATTATTCGTAATGTCACGTTGTCGATTTAATGTACTTGCTCGTCAAAATGCGATCCGCACAGAATGTAAAACGAAATTAAAATGCCTTCAGAAATGCCAACATTGGATTAAAATTAACTGCTTTTTAATATTAAAGGACATTGATGAAAGCCAAAAACCAAAAACAAATAAAAATATAAAAATATTTTTATCAACTATTTATTTCGATTTACAACGATATTTTCCTAGAAAATATTGATAGAATTTATTTTACATTTATAATAAAAGTAATCCCTAATTAAACAATGACATGTCTTTTACGAAAATACCTGGTTTCAAATCTAAAATTACATTCGATCTTGAAAAATATTGGTATCGCATATCGCCTTAGGAATCTTCAAAATATTTTCGATAGTCGTAGAAAAATAGATCCTGATAAAAATCAACACGAATTATATTAGTAATAGAAAAATTCTGTAATCGAATGTATTTAAATGGCAAAGTAGCACAACTACTCCCAATAAGCATTCTAAATTATTATATAAAGATGCTTAAGCCAAAGTAATTAGTTTTAATGAATCAGGAAGATTATCCAGAATGCGGGAGTACAATGGGTGTTTAAAATGGCCCTTTAAGATAGAGTGATTTAAAGTTATGAAGGAAGATGAAAGAATCACAATAATTTCAAAACTAATTAACCACACAATTACATCAACCGTGATACTAGTGTTGTCTTGAGTTCACCAAGCTTAAACACCATTGATCCTCGTCAGCAAAAGTAGGTTATTACTAAGAGAAACAAATATCTATAAATCAATCGTGCATGAAAACATGCACGGGCTCAATAAAAATATTTTCTACATAAATTTGTTAATCCAACCATGTATAGATTCTCATTAATCAACTATTATTTAAATGTAACGAAAGAGAAATCAGTTTCGTACCATTTGTGGAGTTTGAACAAGTATTAAGTAGCTTATAACTTTACATGATGATGGTGATGATGATTATGTGATTTATATTTGTAAAATATATTATCATGGTAAATAGTAAATTCATTAACGCTATCTCGATATAGCTTATTACTTAGCTTTAATATATTTCTTTCTCTTAAAGGCTTTCATTTATTCATAAGAGACCGATCTTTACTAATTCGAGCCAGATTTTGTACGAAACAAATGTCATAATATTAGTTCTAAGTGATATCTCATTGCATAGCTCCATCATTTATATTTACTTACTCTGACACTTACATATAAATTTGAAAAATAGAATTTCCAATCAACTTTCACGTTTCTATTTTAAATAAAGCAGTTTTGTCGGAATATTATCCTTAAATGTTAAGACATTTTATTTTGTTTGTCATGTTTAATTTGAAATAACAATGTTGTACGTCTGTGGTGCTTTAGATCAAAATAGCAATTTCGGTAGATTGCAACAGTTCCGTTCCAAATAGTGTGTTTGTATGAAATACCATATTTGATTAACTGTTTGGACTGTCACATCTCAGTTTTAAAAACAAGTGTATTAGTGTTTTACAGTTCGTGTCTGTTTGAGGTTCCTAGCTTCAGTTTTAAAAAGCGTTTCAGTTGGTCTGACACGGTTTGGTTTCAAAGGGTAGTTTATTTGTGTTCCATGTTTCAAATTGAAATAGCATTTTTGTTGGCCTCACGCCTAAGTTTGCCACTCTTTCATGGTTCTATTTTCAAATGACATTTTCGTTTACCTCCTGTTTAACTTTGAGATAATATTAGTTTATCTGGAGATTAGGGTGTAAAAATGTATTCCCATAGTATTAAAGCAAAGAGTATTTTAAAACCATCATGAAGAAGTAATAAAGAACCACTAATTAAAACAAAAAATATATACGCATAAATGATAACCTATAACAATGATCAATGAATGTATTAAATTATTTGTAAATATTTGGATGCATCATAGGCTGCTAATGATCTTTACAAATTTTCTTGTTATTGAAACGTAAAACATCGCATATGAGCACATGCTCATCTACGTATACGATGTTTCGCTTGACTACATAATAACAATAATAATAACACAATAATAATAATAATAATAATAATAATAATAATAATAATAATAATAATAATAATAATAATCCAAACCTTGGGACCCAGAAGAAAGATCTGGGTGTCATGATCGGCAGGTGCTCCTTCAGTGGCCAGCATGCGGGGCCCGGTCGTCATCCTGCGAATGTTGGCCAACTTTCTAATTTCAGAAACTCAAATGACTTGGACGCTGAACAGGTTAGTATAACCTCTAATTTCAGGGAACAAAATGATACCGAACAAACACAACACAGCCATAATAACCATCAAAAGAAAAACAACCGACGAAAGAAATGGACAACAAAAGAGAACAGACTCGTAAGGGAATGCTACTATAGAAGCCATCCTAAATATAGATATGGAGGTTACCGGAAACGAATGAAAGAACTATGGGACCTATCCAGTGACTTCCATACGACAGAACAAAGAATTGCGGACCAAGCAAGACTGATACTCAAAAAAGGCTGGCTCTCTAAACTAGAACTAACAGAAATCCAGCGAAAAATAAATGATGGAACTGAACAAGAAGCATCCCCGAACGGAACCACACGGGGAGCAACCCCACAAGTTGATGCCTAACAAGTAAAGACACCAAAGGCCGAGTACCAATGAAGAACGAAGCCTACAAACGTGGAAACCGAGAACAATGAAACAGAACTAACAGAGAATGAAGCAAATGAAATAAACAAAATAATACAGCTGATGAACAAAGAAAAAAACAAAGCTCCCATCGTTAAAGAACCAAGAGCAGGAGGAATTAAAAACTGAAACCGAGAATGTTATCAAACTCCTCCCACATATCCCAATAAAAAACAATCACAGACTTAAACAGCCTGATTTAAGCAGGCGCCAAAATGGTAAGTATGAAACTTAAATCAGAAAAACCACCGGGGACAAGCGGACCAACAAAATCTGGATGGGAAATAAGACTATAAACCCAAATACACAAGCATAAAAAAGAAGCCAAAATGATCAACAGGAAAAAAGCAATGTGGAGAAAACGGAATATTGATAGGGAGAGGCTAAACAAGAAACATGGAGAACTGGACCAAAAAATAAAAGCAAAAGAAGCGAGATTGAGACTGTATAGATATAACTCTGAACAATGCAAATAAAACAGAACATTTCAAACTAATGAAAGCCAATTCTACCAAAATGTGAACGGAGGAAAAACGAAAACAGAACAACCAAATCCGACAGAAACAAAACTCTTCTGGAGTAAAATATGGGAAGAGCAACGAGATCACAATAGAAATGCCGAGTGGCTGAAAGACATGAAAGAAGGGTTACAACAAATAGAAGAAGGAACAGTGAATGAAATCAGCAAGGACACCCTAAAGAAAACCATACTGGTTCGAAAAATTCACAACCTTACACGAAAGGCTAGCCCATAAACTGAGAAGATGTATACAGAAAGCAAGCGTACCAGACTGGATGACAAATGTTAGAACCACACTGCTACAGAAAGACACGGAGAAAGGAATCGTCCGTTGCAACTATCGGCCAATCACGTGCTTACCAACTATGTTGAAGATACTGACAGCACAACTGTGGGAACAACTCTACCACTCCCTGATTAACCGTGGACTCATCCCCGAGGAGCAGAAAGGATGCCAAAAAGGAAAAAGAGGAACACATAACCTGTTATACATAGATCAAAAGATCCTAAAGGAGGTAAAAAGGAGGAGAAAGAATTTGGCCATCGCATGGATCGACTACAAAAAAAGCGTACGACAGGATCTCCCAAGCATTAATAATAGAATGCCTAAAAATGTATAAAATACCAAGCAAGATCACCAACGTAATAGAAAATGCAATGAAAACATGGAGACTGGAATTGACAGCTGATGGACAACACATAACAGAAACTAACATACAAAGAGGAATCTTCCAAGGAGACTCGTTATCACCACTACTGTTCATCATAGACATGATGCCCTTGAACAGTATTCTGAGAAAGTGCCAAGCCGGATACAAGTTCTCCAACATAGAGGAAAAAAGAAACCACCTGATGTACATGGACGATCTGAAACTTTTTGCAGGGACCGAAAAGGAGCTAGAGACACTAACACTACCAGAATCTTCGGCCAAGATATCCAAATGGAATTTGGAATGGAAAAGTGCGCACAACTAGTTATAAGAAAGAACAACAGAAATGAAAGAGAAAGTTGGAAAGGAATACCTCAGGAGAACAAGAAAACTCCTGGAAACTAAATTATATAGTAGAAACGTAATAGAAGGCATTAATACATGGGCAGTATCACTAGTAAGATACTCTAGACCATTTATAGAGTGGACAAAAGAAGAACTGAGACAGCTCGACCAGAAAACCAGGAAACTCATGACCATTCATAATGCACTACACCCAAATGACGATATTTACAGACTCTACGTGAAAAGGAAAGACGGTGGTAGGGGACTGATCTCTATAGAAGACTGTGTGAAGGACACGACAAAAGAACTAGAAAAATACATGAGACAAAACACTGAAAGGATAATTATGGCAGCGAGAGACACTGAAAAAAAAAACAGAAAACAGAGAGACAAACGACAAATCGAGAAAAGAGAAATGGAAAGAGAAAAAAAATCCACGCAAGATTCATAAGAATGACAAAAGATGAGAATAACGAAAACACCTGGACATGGAAGCGAAAAGGACATATAAACCGAGAAACTGAATATCTAATAACTGCAGCACAAGATAACTCGATAAGAACCAACCATATCAAAGCAAGGATCGATAAAACACAAGAAAACAGTAAATGCAGACTCTGTGGATAAAGAGACGAAACAATAAACCATATAGTAAGCGAATGCAGCAAACTTGCCCAAAAAGAATACAAAAACAGGCTTGACCAAGAGGGGGGTACACTGGGAATTGTGTAAACGACTGCATTTTGAGCGTACAGACGAATGGTACAAGCATAAACCTGCAACAGCACTCGAAAACGAGAACCACAAAATCCTATGGGACATGTACATACAGACGGACAAACCCATCCAAGCAAGAAGACCAGATGTCGTAATAGTTAACAAGAAAGAAACATCCTGTCAAATAGGGATTTGGATGATGAAGAAAGTCCAAATAGTACCGATAATAGTAGGAGCACTAGGAACAATTCCGAAAAACTTCGAAAAAAGAATGTCAGAAATTGGAATCAGAGGAATAACTGCAAAAGTACAACGACTAACGATAATGAAAACGACTGAAATATAAAGGAAAACACTTCAATGCGGAGAATAATACAAGACAATATAACGAATAAGCGGTATAGGACGTGAAGAACACCGAAACTGCATATTTACAAGTTCTATCCCCCCCCATCATGCATCCCCCCATTGTTTAATCACCGTGCCCCCCCCCCAAAAAAAAATGATACCAAAGGGCCGAGAAGGTTCAATAAGGACTGAAAGACCGAGGAACGAGCGCCAACCAGACCCCGGCTGGACAAGCGCAAAGAGAAATGGGACCTTGGAGAGGCTGAGTGCCACTCAAATTCCAGTATAAACCAATAGCCACTACCAGCGAGAAATCAATGGTAAGCGGTTGTTGCGATGATGCAAATTCATTTGCAAATGCTATCGAAGGAGGTGGAGAGGGTTGGACGTCTGGGGAGACTTGTCACTCAGCTTCCAGAGAATACCACAGGTTTCCAATCAGATCGTTTGCTGACTTGTGTGAAAGCTCCATGTGAGCTAATAATAATAATAATAATAATAATAATAATAATAATAATAATAATAATAATAATAATAATAATAATAATAATAATCAAGCTACAAACTGATAAACACATCCAAGTAAAAAAGCCGGATGTCATAAAAATTAACTAGAAAGAAAAATCCAGTCAAATCGTAGACTTTGCTGTTCCAGCTGACCACGGGGTGAATATCAAAGAAAAGGAGAAATGGAGCAAATACACAGAGCTAACCAGAGAGATAAAAGATGAAGAAAATGAAAATAATACTTATAATCACTAGGAAACATCCCAAAAGAACTTTGGAAAGAGAATGGGAAAAATTGGAATGAAAGGAATGACTGAAAAAAATACAACAGCAATCATGAAAACAGGTGAAATATTAAGAAAAAAACCTGGAATGTTGAAACTAACACACTGGAGCAACAGGGGCGGGCCGGATAAACTACTGCAAAGGCAAAACATGAAACAGTATATCAAGAAAACACTGAAACCGCATATCTATAATTTCTCTAACCCAGCACTATCCCCATTGTCACATCACTGACCCCCCCCCAAAAAAAAAGATCGAGACCAAATAACTAAGTGGAGTCAAGGAGAAAAGACAGACCGATGAACTGACAAAACCTCAGCGGAATAAGTGCGAAGAGAATTGGAAACGAGTGGAAGCTTATTCCCACTCATCCCAGCAAAGGCCAATAGATGCTGCCAACGAAAAATCAATTGCAAGCATCTGTTGCGATAATGCAAATTTATATGCGCATGTTATCGGAAGAGGTGGAAAGTACTGGAAACTTGGGAAACTTGTTGTTATTCAGCTTTCAGGGAAACCACAGGTTGTTGTAAGGGAATGATCTCTGAGGACCTGTGTGAAAACTCCTTGTGAGACAATAATAATAATAATAATAATAATAATAATAATAATAATAATAATAATAATAACAATAAAAATAATAATAATAATAATAATAGTAATAATAATAACAATAAAAATAATAATAATAATAATAACCAATCTTTAGTTTTAAGTTAAGCACAATTGATACCATTTTCGTAGAACTCATGTTTTGTTTTATAAACGATCGTAATTATTAGGGAACATACCAGAACTGAATTTTAACAATTAATATTAAAAGATCGTATTTTTTCTGTAAGGCTGTTACCAGATAAGATTCGTTTATAACTAACAGCTGACAGAAAATTAGACGAAGATGAAATCCAATTGAGGATAAGTAAATCTATATATCTATAAAAGTGAACGTGTCTGTCTGTCTGTCTGTGTGTCTGTATGTCTGTGTGTCTGTCTGTCTGTGTACATTTCCCTACGCAATAACTCTGTCAATTTTTAGTCTATAGACTCGAAATTTGAAATGCCGGGTACTGAGATTTGGGAAAATCGATGTGACGGATGTCAGCCAGAAATTTGGCTGTTAAGGGGTCAAATTTCAACGATTTGACCTTTAAGAACTCTACCAAACTCCTCCGACAATTTTGGGTCTAGACACTTGAAATTTTAGGTATAGGTTCCTTGAACATGGATCTAACTTAATAAAGTTATTTGAGCCCGAAACAATAAATTTTAAGGGGTTATAATAGGGGTCAAAGTTTTAAAAAATGTACCATTTTTTTTTGTTTTTTTTTTGCTTTTTTTGCACAGCATACACCTCCAAACACCCGAGCAAGGGGTCAAAGTTCAACGATTTGACCTTTTAGAATTCTACCAAACTCCTCCGCTAATTGTGGGTCTAAACACTTGAAATTTTAGATATAGGTTCCTTGGACATGGATATAACATAATAACTTGATTCGAGTCCAAAACAATAAATATTAAGGGGACATAATAGGGGTCAAAGTTTTAAAAAATTTACCGCTTTTTCTTTTTCTTTTTTTTTCTCAACATACACCTCCAAACACCTGGGCAACGCCGGGTTGAAATGCTAGTATTAATATACATGTGTTATATATAAATTCCTGTGATCCTCTCATAATCATGTAGTGCTCAGTAAATGCACGATCAATTAAGAATTCTGCTTGGAATGATTCTGCAATTTAAACACATTATCTTTCATCTAGCAATTAATGATATATATATATATATATATACATTTTTCAATAATTTTTTGTTAAGAAGTGCAACAGAATGTTGCAGTTTTTAACATTACTTACCATTACTTATATTTAAAATTACTTTATTTTTAAACCTATAGTAAAAACATTTTGTTTAACAATTTTCATGCCTTGAATGAAATGCTTTTCTAACTTGCAGAAACTTCTTATGAAAAGTATTATTTTCTTTTTAAGCGCCTTTGCATGTAATCGAATACTTTCAACCTCTAAGATTATTATTATTATTATTATTATTATTATTATTATTATTATTATTATTATTATTATATATAATAATTATAATAGTAATAATAATAATAATTATTATTATATATAATAATAATAATAATAATAATAATAATAATAATAATAATAATAATAATAATAATAATAATAAAAATCATCGTCTCCGCGGACTACTACTAGAGGAACAAACATAATTCCAAAAAGTAAACAGAGATTATGCCAAAAAGGAATAAGAGAAGCGCATACATAGACTAAATGGTTCTGAAGGATATCCAAAGTAGAAAAAAAGAACTGGGACTTGGCATGGGCAGACTATAACAAAACATATGATAGAATCCCGCAAGCATGGATAATAGAATGCCTGAGAATGTACAAAATACCAGGCAATATAACCAAACTGATAGAAAACACAATGGAAACATAGCGGCTTGAACTGACAGCTGATGGACAATACATAACTAAAATCAAAATACAAAGAAGGATTTTTCCAAGGTGATTCCCTATCACTATTACTGTTCATTATAGTCATGATGCACCTGAACAATTTTCTTCAAAAAATGCCTAGCCGGATACAATTTCGTTAATACAGAAGAAAGAATGAACAACCTAATGTATATGGATAGCCTGAAACTGTTTGCAAAATAAAGAACAAAACAAGAAACTTAAGATTCTTAAGCCAAAGTATGCAAATGGAATTCTGTATGGAAAAGAGCGCACTAATGACCATGAGGAGTGGATAACTAGAAGAAAAAGAAGGCATAGAACTTATATATGATAAGTACAAATACTTGGCCGTGCTAGAAGTGGATGCAATCAAAGCAACGAAAATGAAATAGAAATGGAATACCCCAGAAGAACAAGAAAACTCCTGGAAACTTAATTAAACAGTCGAAACCTATTTAAAGGAATAAAAACATGGGCAGTGTCACGAATCGGATACTCTGGACCGTTTATAAGCTGGACTCAAAAGAACCAAGGAATCCTGACGAGAAAGTTCATGATGATGCAGAACATCACAAGGACGATACTGATCAAGTATATCGAAAAATAAAAAGACGGAGGAAGAGGGATGGTATGTATAGAAGAATGTGTAAATAGCACAATAAAGGATTACAAAAATACATAATGCAGAAAAGCGAATGATAATTACTGCAGAAAGGACAAGGAAGAAAGAAACAGGATAAAAATGAGACGTGCCATAAGACAACGCAAAGAAAAATGGGAAGATAAACAGCTACATAGACGAATCATAAGGATTACAAAATTTCGAAATACCTACAAAAATCAAACATAAATATGGAAAATGAATCACTAATAACAGCTGCACAAAATAACAGAATTAGAACAAAGCCATAATCGAAAAGACACAGACAAGTGGGGAAGGACGTACATTGGAATTATGCAAACAATTGTATCTTGGACACACAGGCAAATGGTACAAACACAAACTGGCAGCAGTACTGGAAAAAGAAGTCACAAGATTCTAAAACACAAACGGATACACAAACGGATAAACCTATCCAAGCAAGAAGACTGGGTGTCCTAGTAGTTAACAATAGAACCACCCAGAAAATGAGGATCAAGGGAACTGAAAAGCAGAGTAAATACACAGGACTTGCCAGAGAGCTTCAGGGGATCTGAGAAATGAAGAAAGTAAAGCCAATACGACTAATAATAAAAGCACGATAGGAACGATAGTGAAAAACTTTGAAAAAGTCATAGTAGGGATTGGAATCAAAGGAACGACAGAAGATACAATAATAATGAAAACTGCAGAAATATTAAGCTAACCATTGAATGTGGAAACTAACTCCACACATAATCTACACACGACCTGAACACAGAAACTGCTACCGATGCAAACATAGAGGAGCATCACATATAATCATAAAAACTGAAACTGTATGATTGCAAGATACCGCCTCCCCTTTTTTCTGTGAGTGTGACCATAAACGGGCAACACATTTAATAATGACAGCCAAGGAGGATAAAAAGGAGCTCTGCTGGAGGAGTGAAAAGGTGACTTTGACTTTGGAGTACTTATTGCCACATAAATTCCAGTGAAGACCAATAGTCGCCACCAAAAAGAGATCAATGGTAAGCAGCTCTTGTGATAACGTAGATTCCGTTGGAAAGATACTCGAAATAGGTGGCGAATACTGGAAATCTATCGTGACTTGTTGTCTCTAAGATTTCATGCAACACAACAAGTTGTACTTTGATGATGAATTGTATAGCTACTCCTAGTAACTAAGTAAATAATAATAATAATAATAATAATAATAATAATAATAATAATAATGATAATAATAATAATAATAATAATAATAATAATAATAATAATAAAAATAATAATAATAATAATAATAATAAAACGAGAATTCAGTCTGAGTACACACTTCCCGAAGGGCAAACACCTGATGGACGGAAGTAATCAGTTTAGAAATAAAAGCACAAGTATTGTTATAAACCACACACTCATGTCTGCGGTCGAACCCATTGAAGTGCTTGATGTACATATGATGTCTATTGGAAAAGAATAGTAACAGAAAAACAATCTATTATATCCCATTGATAAAATACACGTACACACACACACACACACACACACACACACACACACACACACACACACACACACACACATATATATATATATATATATATATATATATATATATATATATATGTATGCATGTATAGGACTAAAGTTAGAAGAAAAAAACAAAAAAAAAACTTCCATGTATGTACTGGATACCTAAAATGCACAAAAACACAGTTTATTGTAGCCTCAAAAATTGCATTACCAAACCTTTCGGTAAAGCCGCATTTAAAGTGTTTAAAGTAAGTTTTAATCAAATGAATAATTACAATCAGAAAATAAAGTTCATTAGTGATATAAATATATTGGGGGGGGTAAATAATTCATATCCAGTAAAATACAAAATAAGGAAAGATAAATTATTGAGTAGAAGCAAAATCTATAGCAACTTGTGATTTTAGTACGTCATATAAAAAATACCACACCAAGAACTTATATAATAATTAAACAATACTTTATATCTAACTTTTTAAGCGGTAAAGGTAAATATATTGACTTTTCAAACTCAAGAGCTTTCTGGTGTAAAAAAACTAGTATTTCAAGTATATATTAAAAATACTTATAAGTAATCATATTAATGAAAGTAATAATTAATAGGAAATAAAATGTTACTCCAAATTATAGACATCCTAACGTGATTAGATCCTGCCATATTTGGATCAAATCTGTATTTATATAGACTGGAATATATATATATATATATATATATATATATATATATATATATATATATATATATATATATATGTATACATATACATATATATATGTATACATATACATGTATACATATACATATATATATATGTATACATATACATATATATATATGTATACATATACATATATAGATGTATACATATACATATATATATATGTATACATATACATATGTATACATATACATATATATGTATACATATACATATATATATGTATACATATATATACATATATATACATATATATACATATATATGCATATATATACATATATATACACACATATATATACATATATATACATATATATACATATATATGTATATATATATATATATAGCATTAATTAATTTAATCTCGTAGATTATTATAGTGGGATATAATTTTGTGCTTAAATTTTCAGTATTTACTTCAACAGTAGTCAACATATAGGAGAGCGAGGTAGTATGTTATGAAAATAAAACGGAGAATATGCTGTGCAGCTTAATTGCAATATATTTTCTTAACTTATTATATATATATACATCGCTCTCTATCTCTATATATCTGTATATATATATGTATATATATATATGGCATTACAAATAAAAAATGTAATATCAAAAACGTATAATTATCATGCTTATAGGGAATGTATTGATGATGTTATAGTTATTAATGATAACGAGGAATTCCTAAAAAGATAAACCTCTTATATATCCAAATAAGTTAGAATAAAATTGTGAAGATAGAGGAATATAAGCTACATTTCTGGATTTTGATTAGAAACATTGCGGATGGAATTATTTTTTATAAAATATTTTATAAAAGAAAAAAATAATCCCCTTTTCAAATAGTGCGAATGTCATACAAAGATAGTCCCTGCCGTGTATTTCTGCTTTATGCAGTGTTTCTGAGAAAAGCTCGCGCACCTTCGAATTAATAGATTTTAAGCTCTCAGTTTCGAGCTTAGTAGTAATGTTGATTAAACACGGTGGCAATAAAACAAAAATAGTTAAATTGTTAAATAAAACATTTGTTCGTAATCCTGATGCTTTAAAATCGTATAAAATGAAATAGAATATATTAAAAAAGGAAATACAAAAATATATTAGTATAAAAAAATTGTATTTTTATATAAAATGTGTGTATATATATAGATATGTATGTACGTATATACAGTGCAACGCAAAAGTATTGGATATATTAGCTTTTTTTCTTCACAACTTTAATTAGGTTTAAAGATTTTTTCCTAGAATTTGGTTAAAATATTCCTGTTCCTGTTAGTATGTTCCTGTTCTAAATAATATTTGGAGTAGTAATATCAAAATCAAAGTTTAGAAAGTTTTTATTTGAGGAAAAATATAAATTAATAAACGCAAAATATCGGGCACACTTTAAAAAAAATATTTTTCTGAAATAAATGTAAATAACTTTGTTTAACTTGTTGCAATAGTGCAAACGAGTTATCACTGAGCAATAAGAGAGCTTTATATTAAAATAATTTTATAAAATTATTCCAGTTCGAGCTCATCCCTTCAAATTCAACCAGTTCATTTATAAAAATGCTTAAAACTAAAGAGTTGTCAATAAACATTCTTCAATAAATAATTGATAAGCACAAAGAAAGAAAATGATATCGAAAAATAGCAAGGGAACTTAATCAACTACTTAGGACATTTGGGAACGTTATTATAAATCTTAATAGCCCTGGTGAAGCTGTTGTAAATCTTCCAAGATGTGGTCGGCCAAAGAAATTAAACGAAAACAAAAATCAAGGTAAGTAAGCAAAAAAGTACAAAAAACCTTTACTTAGTCGTTGTGAAATTCAAACCGATCTTAGAGAAGGTGGAATGTTCTTGGCCTTCGCGTCAAGATCACAGTGTAGTACCTGTCTTCAGATGCTACACTTCAATTTCTTGTTCTCTGTCAGTGGAGAAGAAATCCTCCATGATTGAGACAATTTCTATTTTTGTTCCTTTTATCCACATTAAAAAAACACCTTGGTGTCTAAATCTGTCCCGGGGGGGGCATTGTAAAAAGGAACAATCAGTAGAATTCTTAATCGTGCAAGTTTTGTATCAAGGTCCCCAAGAAAAATTCCATTATTGAAGCTTAAACATGTCAGATAACATTTGAATTATGTTTAAACATATGGGGAACAACCATAAGCATTTAGGAACAAAGTAATCTGGTCCAACGAAACGAAAATCGAAATCTTTGGAAGAAAAATGGCACCGCCTATAACAAAAAGAATACCATGCCTACGGTAAAGTGTGGCGGTGGTTCGATTATAGTATGGGTGCGTTTTTCATCCATTGCAAGAAAACTGTACTGGTGAACTAGAAATCATCAACGGTAGAATGAATGGACGTATGCACAGGGAGATTTTGGTGAAAAACCTCCAGAAATCTGCTGATTTGTTGGGACATAATAGTAATTTCCTGTTTCAGCAGGACAATAGCATACTGCTAAATTATCTAAAGAATGACTTAGAAATAACGGAATTGACGTTCTTATTTGGCCCAGTCAGTCTCCAAACCTCAACTCAATGAAAAATTGGTGGAAAATTTTTAAGATCAATGTTCACAAGAGGAACCCACAAAATATTCAACAACTAGAACACTTCTGCAAAGTAGAATGGCGCAAAATACCTGTATATCTTTGCAGAAAAAAAAGTGGGCAACTATAGAAAACGATTGGAAGCTGTTGAAGGAAATAAAGGCTATGCAAACAAATATTAAATCAATGTATCCAATAGTTTTTTGCTAGTTGATTTATATTTTTTCTTTAATATAAACTTTCTAAACTTTAATTTAATAATTACTACCACAAATATTAGTTAGAATAATAATAGGAATATACTGACCAAATTTTAGTTAAAATATTGAATCCTAATTAAAGTTATGAAGAAAAATGTAATGTATCCAATACATTTGCGTGGCACTGTATATATATATATATATATATATATATATATATATATATATATATATATATATACATTTTTATAACTTTTATATATTTTTAATAAATAAATAGGAATGTAAATATATAAAGCACTACAATAGCAAGGTGTGAAATATAGTACAATGGATTAATTCTAAGCTTATAAATATAACACTAGTAAATTCTAAAATATATCCATTTAGGATTTGGAGACAGGGAAGAATCTTACAGGTAAAAACGACATTATTTTATAACATGAATAGTTTAGCAAAATTAATCATGAGTAGGTAACTAGAACGAATATCTGGAACATTTTTTGTTCTTGTGGTGAAGCGATGCGGTGTTTGATCACAACTGCTGGATAGCCATTATTAATTAAACTAGTTGTTTTAAAATTCTCGAAACAATGCTTCATCGTAAACCACTGATGATCCCTTAAATAGCCATTAGTACTCTTGTGAATTATAGAGACCGAGTCAATGCATTGATTGCAGGTGATTAAATGACTTACTGAATAAATAGTTTTACAATAAATTATAAAAATAGAAAAATTAAACAAGTTCTTTTGTAGAATTTAAAGATTAAATAACTTCCAAGACTATATATATATATATATATATATATATATATATATGTATATATGTATATATACGTAATTATATGTATGTATATATGTATATATATTTATATATTTATTTATATATATATAATTATGTATATGTATACATATATGTATATATATGTATATGTATTTTTACATAGTCATCAGCACTTATCAAGTCCAAGATGCCAGTCGAGGATAAGGATTAAACCGTGTACAATAGAAATTGGACAATATAGTAATCGTTAGTAATGGGAATTCGCTAAATTTGTTAACTTTTATGGAACGTTTACCTAAGACTTGAAGACAACCATATTGTAGTAAGCTGAAAAGCAGGAAAACAGAAGAAAATTCCATAGGCGTGCAGTTCTTAGAAGAAAGATGCTTTGTTCATGGAATCGACGTTTCGGTTTAAGCACAGATAAAGAGTGGGGGAAAATATTGATAGTGTTTTCTACTAGACGAGTGTGACTTGTGAAAGTTTGGCGATGGGGGACCATAGATTAGAGCTAAGGCAAGCACTTGCCATGAAAATAGCGATAAAGCAAAGACAAACCGCACACGAGATGAGAGAATTATGACCATAGTCGGCTTTTGTAGTGTTGCCATAGATTGTAGTATTGTCTGAACAGATGTCGACAAATGATAGTAGAATAAGGAAGAGAGTTGGGTCCAATATGGATCCTTGGGATGCCAACATTTATACTGTGATATACATATGTCTGTCCATTAACGGCGACTATAATGACCTATCTGAGCGAAAGGATTTAATGCTTGAGAGGACATTTCCAGCTATTCCGTAGCTGGAGATTTTATGATGTAAACCTTTGTATCAGACACTATCAAATACGTTTCTAGGGCTACCGCTCTAGAAACGAAACCTTCGTCAATTAATTCATTGATACCGTGATATCAGAATTAGAATATCAGCTTTTGATTTCACAGAGCAGAAACTATATTGCATGTCACTGAAAATGTTATTTTTGTTGAAATGATTGACAAGTTCTCCATTTATCAGAGAGTTGCATTAGCAAACTGTCTTTCCATGTTATGAATTAAGCAGTAATATTTCAATATCTTAAAATGTATTTTTCTGTTATAAGTGAAAATATAATAAATAAACAAATAAACCGAAGATAAAACATTATTTTGATAGAGCTTTTAATATGTAGTGAAATTGCTCGATATAAGAGCCCTTAGAAAAAATGACTGTCTCAATTTCTGACTCAAAACTTTGGATTGAAAACAATATAGAGTTTGTGATGTTTCCGTTGTTATCTTGACTGCCCGTTCCACGCCGTAAGAACGTGAGGACAAATCTGGCAAGTCAGGCTTGTTCCCATTAAATAATGATTCTCGAAGTTTAGCATCATAAAAATCATTCGTCATTCTGGTTCAAAAATACCACAACATGTTAAATATATTAATTGTTTCCTATGAGTCAGATTAAAATTAATATTTGGTATTCTTTTTAATCGGTTATTGGTTGAATCTCCACTGCTGGAAGAATATAAAAATTAATTGAATATTAAAAACTTTCAATGTTTACTGCTTAAATAATTATGGTGAAATTAGATAAAATTCTAAAAATGTTTGCATAAATTGAAATAAATATTTGAATAATTGATATATGAATAAATGTATTACCTAATGGCTAAAATTGTTTTAAAGCTTCTTCTCTTACTTCAACTTTCTTAAGGTGTGATCACTGAATATAGAAGGTTTTCAGGCAGCAAACAAAATGCAATAGTTTGTATGTTTTTACTGGAATCCGCCACATTTCATGAGTATACTCATTACTCCTCTGGATCAAATTAAAAATGTGCATTTGCTAATTGTGGAATTTATTATCTTTTTAAAATTTCAAACCAACAAATGGCATGCACGTTTGCGATAAAATTTATTAAGCTCTGGAGTTTTGTTGTGAGCTTTTGTGAGTATGCACCACGAGTCCATAAACACATGAGCCTGATGACTAAAGTAAGCCATCTTGCCTGGTTTAAAAAAATATCTACGAAACATATCTAATCAATCTTACCTCTAGAAATACCCACTGTGTATCCGTACGGTAACCTTAGGTCACAACTGAAGTCATTTATTTCATCAATTTTCAAAATTGAATCCAAAGAACTTCAAATAGTGTAAAATGATATTAGGGGTAAATCATTACAATCATTTATGCATAATTTCCCAAAGGCCCCACCGAAGGGTCTAGGGTCTTTTACACAACCATCCATGTTTTTAAAAAGAGCCATCGAAGATAGGTCGTTATGATGCAAAGAGCAACCTATTGTATGAAGATTTTTGAAGAATTGTTTTTTCTAAAATTGCAACCATTCCACCTTCACAACCTGTGTTTATATTAGTGTTGTCAACAAGGATAGCCTTAATAGTTTTTTTCCCTTTTGAATTCATGTAAAATATCCATCATTTGCTGGACATGAATAACACCTCTTGCACCAATGTTAGGAAGAACTGTGAGTGTTAGATATTTACTTCCATGTGTTTTCTCTATTGTAAAAGTGAAAGGATTTTCTGGCCCCTTAGGTTTTTTTCATATGTTTATGTCCATTTTGCTCTACAATTTCCTTATAAAACAATGTATCTTTATGCATTATCCCATTAACGCTAATGCATATAAAATTTCCCACACTTTCATTTTGTTTTTTTTTGGGGGGGTAGTTGTTTTCACTTTATTTTTTCTCTGTCCACTTTACTTTTATCAATAGAATATTGCTTATATTAATATTGGGTTTAAGAAGGCGCATAGCCTGCAAATCCAAGAGAAAGGCATTGGCAATGATGGATCCAAGATTAGAAGATATGCCACTCTGACTAACTCAAAGATATAACTGGGAAATTTGATAAGGCTATAAGGTCCTTTTGGATAACTCTTTGGCTGCAAATATTCTTCTTCTGGTTTTTCACTTTGAGAAGATCAGTAAGAGGGGAAGAAAATATCACTCTGGAAATTTGAAGTTGGAGGTGTTGGTGATAAATGTACATTTTTTTAACTCCCGTCTGTTTTTACTTTTTTATAGCACTTTTATCAACTGGACAAAGCTGAAAAGTACATTTCGGCCCTATTTTGCTCCTCTGATCCTTTACGTATTTACGGTCCTCAACTGGAACCTGAAAAATCAGATGTTACTTATATTAAAATACATCTAAACAGATTAATATAAAAATTAGTTTGCATTAAAATATAGAAATTGGTTTAGATATAAGTTTAACACGCATAGACATTGGAAAAATAGAGAATAACTTAACTTTTGTTGAAGAGGACAGGTGCTCAATCTGGCAATTTTCTTTATTGCATTTTACATGAGGATCGCCACATCTTAAGAGACGAAATATCAAATACTGAACCAGTTTTTCTATCCAGAATTTTTTTTTGGAAGCGGAGAGAGATGTTCTATTCATTTGTTTTGCCTTTTTGAAACATAATATAGCCACCTTCTTTAAAATAGTAATTTAACTTAACAGAGGTAAACCGCTTTCCAATTACCCATGAACTCCTTTCTTACTAATTTGGAAATAGCAAAATTTTAAATTATTTATTATATAGTAACAATATAGAACAAATTATCGGAAAATTGAAGGCTCTGTTTTATTTAATGGTGTCGGTAAACCGGAAAATTTCATTATATTCTTACTGTGAGTTGAAATTGTGGATTTTCCGGACATTTTGAATAAAATATCTGGAAAAAAATGCACACATATTTTAAATTACACAAATAATTTTTAAATAAATTTGATTTAAACACTTGATGTCTTTGCACTTATGCTTCCATGCTATTTTTAAAAATTGTATTTGCAAGTTAAATTCGATGTTAAAATAGTTTTCTAAATGAGAACGTTATTATTTAAGCACGCTTACGTAAATGCATATATTACGATTTTGAAAAAATGAATTTGATAAAATTTGAAATAAATACAATAAGTTAAAGTACTATTAACTTAAAGATAAATCTGAGTTCGGCTCGTATTTTTTTGTTATGAATAAACACTATCTTTTCAAATAGAAGCAAATCAGAATAATTATGCATGTTTTATATTTTATATTTAAGTCTATTTCAAGAGAAAATATGGTGCAGAGATAATTCAGTTTATTAAAAATATTAACAGTAAACATACGATCACGCACGCGGTTTTAACTGAAACCGGTCATTCCGTATAGATATCGAACAAATAATCTGTAGGTATTTAATTATTATAGTAAAAAATAATTATGACAACCCCTTTAAGGAATTCGTTTCTTATCGTTGAGCACTTTAAGTTGAATTAAAGTCGGTCAACTTAGCTCTTATGCATAGAACATCGTATAACGACTAGATCATTGTCTGACTGACGTAAAGAATATTTAGAATAAAAATGTTTATATCCAACGTTATTTCACGCGGTTGATGGTAGCCGAATGGGTACGGTCTTTGCTAATCGAGCCAGAGATGTATTGTGTTGTTAAGATCGAATCGTTCGACTGGTGTTAATCGTGACACCCTGCACTGAAGATCCCCGAAAGGATGAACCACTAGTGTCTCTAGGTATTTAATTATTATAGTAAAAAAATAATTATATATATATATATACATATATATATATATATATATATATATATATATATATATAGTGACACCAAAAGAACAAAAGCTAAATGAGGGCCATCTAGAATATATGCTGTAGAATTGAGAAAAAAGGCCGAAGACCTTAGTGTTTTGATGTGATGTTTTTAATATAATAAACTAGTTATAACTAAAGTTTCATTTCATTCAGACAAAATACTGAGAAACAGGGCCTAATTGGAGATGGGACACGTTTTGGGGGGTCACCCTGTATATATTTCTATATTAAATAAAATATTATAAGGTTTTAATTCCTTTATATTTTTGATATTTTCATCTAATTCCTAACAAAAAACGGAATATTCTTTTAATACTCGTATTTTTTTAAAGCGATATGTACCGGAATGACACCGATACCGTAATAAAAATCCGAAATTATTTGGTATTTAATTTGGAATGCTCACCAAAATACACAATTTTAAAAAGAAATATTTCTTGTAGTAACTTTTAACATTATTTTGCAAATGAATGGTATTCTCTACAGTTCCAAAATCGGCCTACCCTAATATATATATATATATATATATATATATATATATATATATATATATATATATATATATAAATTGTAAAAAATAAGAGAAGATATATAAAAGTTAAATAAATTTTGATTACAGTATCAAATAAATAAGTAAAAAAGAACCTCGTAAGGTAGGTGAACTAGGAATCAAATGATTAACGTCAAAAATACATATAGCGGGCTTAACAACACCAACTAAAAATTATGGAAAAATATTATATTCATACAGAAAATTGAAAATAAAATTAGAAAACAGATAGCAAACTTGAGAATATACAGAGAGGTGGTATAAAGGAATACAAAATACCTATATTAAATAATGAACAGTATATTTATTAACTACTTGTTCCACTTGTTAAATACGCTTAAATATTAAATTTTAATTCATACAAATTTCGTTTTTCTTATTATCTACCGATTATTTTATTCTGACCAATATATATATATAGTTGTTTAAAAAATGATGTGTCACAAGTTAAAACCGAATTCAAATCATCCAGCGCTCTAGCCGCAGCCGTTATAAAGCGCTTCAGCCTTCGTCGTTATTGTCTGAGCTACTGCCAGATTGATAAATGGCTTAAACTTTAGCGACTTCAAGCAGAGAATATGCTTAGAAGATAGTCACGCTCAGAAAATATGCTAAGAAAATAGTCGATTAAAATTTAAATCACCCCCCCTTAGCAGATATTTTACAGGCTAAAAACAAATCGAACGTGTTCCCGACGCCCGAATATCTTCTGTATAAAGTTTCAAGTCCGTAGAACACGTATTCAGCTAAGAGTTTGGCAGAAACGGTTCGCAAACACGCAGCCAATACCACTTGTATATATATATATATATATATATATATATATATATATATATATATATATATATATATATATATATATATATATATATATAATACACATCTATATTACACACTTTCGCAAAATTTATAAACTAGGAATAAAAAGAATTAAGCGTAATAGTTAAACGAAACCTAATAAAAAAAAACATTAAAAATAATAAATCTATCTATATATCTATAAAAGTGAAACTGTCTCTGTGTGTGTCTGTGTGGGTGTCTGTGTACATCTACCTAACAAATAACTCTGTCTATTTTATGTATGTTGACTTGAAATTTGACATAAGGGATATTGAGATTTGGGAAAATCGTTTTAATCGGTTTTTGGCTATACACTTTGATGTCAAGGGGACAAAGTTCAATGGGTTTACCTTTGAAAACTCTACCAAACTCCTCCGTCAATTTTGGATCTAAACACTTGAACTTTTAAATGTAGCTTACTTGGACATGGATCATACTTTATAATATTATTTGAAATTAATATTAAGGGTCAGAATTTTGATCAAAGTTTTTAAAAAATTGACTTATACGGTATCTATCAAATTACTCGTTCAATTTCTTGTTTAAACTTTTAAAGTTTTACATAAAGTGTATTCAGAGATAGGGCAAGCTTTTTTATCGGTTTCGGTGGAACATGTGAGCTGCCAAGTAGTCAAAGTTCAAAAGATTTGTGCGTTGCGGTGTTCAGCAATCTACACAGACCATTTTCTGTCTAAGCATTTGAAATTTATATATAACGGGTATTAAGACACGCGGCAAGAATTTTAATCAATTGTGGGTGAAAATTTGGCTGCCAAATGTCAAAATTGAAAAAGTTGACCTTTGCAGATTCTAACAAATTTCTCCGTCAATTTTGAGTCTAAAGACTTGACATTTTAGATGTACATAATTTTGATATTGGTAAAACTTTTTATTTTGTTTGGAGACCAAAATAATAAATGTCTAAGGGTCAAAATTGGGATCAAAGTTGACTTCTGTGTACTCTGCGAAATTAATAGTAAATATATTTAAATAAGTTTGGACTTGAGAACACTAGTAAATTAATTGCAAATGTTTTTGGGATTTGAAATTTATAGTGCATTATTAGTAAAATGTTCGGAGTTGAGAAAATAGTAAATTAGTAGCTAATAATTTTGGTTTTGCGATTAATACTGAAGGAATATATCTATTATATCTATTAAAGTAATATTGCCTATGTGTGTACATTTCCCTAACAAACTACTTTGTTAATTTTTAGCCTACAAACTTGAGAGTTGACAAAAGGATTATTGACATTTGGCAAAACTTTTTAATAGGTTTTTGGTCAGAGATTTGGCTGTGAAGGCGTCAAAAGTCAACGATTTGAGCGGTGAAAACTTTATCAAACTCCCCAGCAATTTTTGTCAAACACTAGAAATTGTAAATATAGGTTACCTGTATATGAGTGCAAACTTTTTAATATATACATATATACATATGCATATAAATTATTAACAGTACATTGGGCCCGAGCAAAGCCGGGCTAAACTGCTAGTATATCTATAAAAGGCAAACCGTATGAGTGTGTGTGTGTGTGTGTATGTGTGTCTGCCTGTTTACAGTTACCTAGAAAATAACTCTGTCAATTGTCAGTCTACAGACTCGAAATTTGACATACGGGGTAATGAGAATTGAGCAAAATGTTTTAAATCTGTTTTTGGCCAGAATTTTTACTGTCAAGGTGTCAACGCTAAACGATTTGAGCGTTGAAAACTGTACCAAAATCCTCCGCCAATTTTGGTCTAAACACTAAACATTTTCAATGAACATGACTACAAAACTTATACGTATTCATATAAATTTATTAACTATATAAAGCCCGAGCAAAGCCGAGCTGAACTGCTAGTATGTTTATAAAAGTGAAAATTTGTGTGTGTGTATGTGTGTGTGTGTGTGTGTGTGTGCATTTCCCTAACAAATAACTCTTTCAATTTTCGGTCTACAGACTCGAAATTTGACATACGGGGTAGTGAGATTTTGGGGAAAAAATTTTAATCAGGTTTCGGCCATAAATGTTACTGTTTATGGTGACTAAGTTCAACGACTTGACTTTTGAGAACTCTACAAAACTCCTCTACAATTGTGTGTCTAAACACTTGAACTTTTAGATATAGGTTAACTTGGACGTGGGTCTAACTTTATAATTTGTTTTGGTACCAAAACTGTAAATGTTAAGGGGTTAAAAATGGGGTCAAATTTAAATAAAATTTGATCTCTGCAGTCTTTAACAAACAAGTAAGCTATTTTTTTCATCTAAATATTTGAAATTTTGCATAAAGTTTATTCAGACAGAGGGCAAGTTTTTAATCGGATATTGGCTGAAAATTTGTCTGCCAAAGGGGTTAAAGTTAAAAAGATTTTTCATTTGCAGTTTCTAGCAAACTATTAAGCCAATTTTGGGTGTAAACATTTGGAAATTTACATGAATGATATTCAGGCATACCGTAAGCTTTTTAAAAAGTTTTTGGGTGAGTATTACGCTGCCAAGAGGTCAAGGTGGAAAGAGTTGATCTTTGGAGAGTCTACCAAACTCCTTCGCCAATTTTGAGTCTAAACACTTGGAATTTTTTATGTAGGTTACGTGGACAGAGATGAAACATTTTAACTTGATTTGAGCCCCAAACAATAAATGTTAAGGGGGTAAAAATTGGGGTTAAAATCAAAAAAAAAATTACCTCAGCGATCATTTATCAACGTTTTTCTATGGTAGTTAAAGAAGCCTATTACATAGAAAGGCATTACCGTATATATGCACACATTTTAATATCTACATATGTACATAAAGTGATGAACAGCATATAGGGCCCGAGCAAAGTCGGGCTGAACTGCTAGTCTTTATATATACAAAAGTAAAAGTGTGTATGTGTGGGTGTCTGTCTGCCTACATTTCTCTAAACATTAACTCTGTAAATTTTCAGTCTACAGACTCGAAATTATATAGAGAGGGTCGTGAGATTTGAGAAAATCTTTGTAATCCGTGTTCAGGCAGAAATTATCCTGTTAAGGGTCAAAGTTCAACGATTAGATCTTTGAGAACTCTACCAAACTCCTCCGCCAATGTTGGGTCTGAACACTTGGAATTTTAGATATCGGTCCCTTGGACATGGATCTAACATAATAACTTGATTTGAGTCCAAAACAATAAATGTAAAAGGGTCAAAATTTGGATTAATTTTTTAAAAAAAATTGACCTCTGCAATCTATACCAAATTACTCAGACAATTTCTGGTTTAAACATTGGAAATTTTACATAAACGGTATTCAGAGATAGGACAAGATTTTTAATCAGTTTGGGTGGAAACTTTGAGCTACCAATATATAAATGTATATATGTATGTTTGCATATCTGCCTAAAATTTTCGACAGAGGCGACGAATTTTCACCAAATCAGTATCGTTTTGAAGCTCGACCCTTCAGACGCAAATACCGAATAATTGGCTAAAAATATTAATTTCTTCACCCTCAACTGGACACTTTTCTACAGGGAGGGGTCGCTTTTTTCGCCGATAGTTTCCAAAGGCATCCCCTCTTTTCGATTGTCTAACCTTACTTTAAACCTCTGTCACTTCCGGTTTTGCGGTAATCGTAACAGCAAAGACCTCACGTTTTTGCCCGGTCTTTTCCTGTTTCGCGGTACGGGTTCGAGCCTGCCTATCTACTACCACTTTTATTTTTTGCTCAACATACACCTTCAAACACCCGAAAAACGCAGGACACCCATGCTTGTATATCTATAACAGTGGAAATATGTGTGTGTGTGTGTGTGTATGTGTGTGTGGGGGGTCTGTGTAGATTTTCCTACGAAATAATTCAATTTTCAGTCTAGAAACTCAAGATTGGACATGAAGAGGGTTGAGATTTCGAAAAAATCTTTAAAATCCGTTTCGGTCAGAAATTGGGCTGTCAAAGTGTAAAAGTCAACAATCCGCCGTCAATTTTGAGTTTAAAACTTGAAATTTTTAATGTATGTTACTTGAACATGAATCAACCTTAATAATTTGATTTGAGCCCCCAAAATAAATATTAAAAGGTAAAAATTTGGATCAAATAAGCGGTCTCTACCTAATTACTCGGCAAATTTCTGGTCTAAACATTTGAAGTTTTATATAAAGAATATTTAGAGGAAGAGCAAGCTTTTTAATCTGTAAGGGGTGAAAATTTGAGGTGTCAAAGGGTAAAAGTTCAAGAGATTTGTCCTTTACGGTATCTAGCAAACTATTTTACCTATTTTGCATCTAACCATTTGTAATTTACACATAACGGCTAAATAATCATGAGACAAGCATTTTAATCATCGTCCAAATGGTCACAGCTAAAAGAGTTCACATTTGCAGATTCTACAATCGATTTTGTAGATAACTTGGACATAGTTAAAACTTTGTGTTTCATTTGAGACTAAAATGATAAATGTAAAGGGGGCAAAATTATGGGCCAGATTTTTAAAAAAATTACCTCTGCGGTCTAGGAAATTACTCAGACAAATTTTCTTGTAAACATTGGAAATCTTACATAATGTATGTTCACACGTAGAGCAATTTCTGAACAGTATGTAGGGCACGAGCAAAGGCGGGATGGACTAATAGTAATTAATAAACTTTCGTTATTTTTTTTCAAATGAATATGGACATTAGTTAACCTTTAGGAAGTTAATTGCATAACCATGACTGAGAATTTTAAGAGGTCTGTGTAGATATATTTAAAATATTAAAAGTAGGCTTTTTATCTCAATGTCAGAGCGGGAAAAATCAATTCTATAGGTATGAGATTGATAAATAAGAGTACAAAAGTAATCCAAACATAAGGATCCAAGTAATGTCTGTAATTCCTGATGTGTTTTATCTTTATTACTCACACACACACACACACACCATATATATATATATGTACATTGGCTTTTGAGATGTGTCTGGCTAGGTGTCCTTCCTCTTATCTATTTGTATTTCTCGTACCAAAGCTACTTAAGCTTTTATGCACGTTTATTCGCATAGAATTTAAAGGCTAGTAAACATGTCGCAGAATAGATATTATTATTAAATGCACTCGTATTAATTATAAATCTTCATATTTTTTAACCTTTTTATATTAGTATAAATAGTAACCATATAGTTCTACATTTTGCTATTTGGAAAGTGATATTTCCAGTGGAGGACCATATATTTTACAGTTATTTGGTGGGCTACTGAGGATCCTCGTTTTCTATTTATTAATAGTTATATGTTTTTTTTTTATTATAATTCTATTTCAAAATTGCAGACATTTGAGAAGTCGGCTGGTGCAAGGCATAAATCTATTTCTACTTGACAATGTTAGTGTTGTGGTGGCACCCACTCATTTACATATGTGGATAATATTACACATAAATAGCATACTCAGTTAGTCTGAGTGTGTGTTAACCAGAAGCTACCGAAGGCTGAGCCGAGAGCAGATATGTTCTCCAGCCAAGACTCTCTTACTTGACAAGCATTATGTAAATATACTGTAAATATACTTTGCCTAATACACTTCTTATTGATCTACCTTTGTTTTGTTGATTCTTCAGTATTGCCTTATACGTTATTTGGTTCAACCTGCAAACATAACAGTTGGCGACGAAGATGAACGTAAAAAATAACAGTTAGTTAAGGCTTTTTCCATCCTTATATAATTGAATGTTTTTATAATGATAAACTTTTTAGAAGCTTCTAAGTCTGCGATAGGTTTAATTTATTTTTTACGGGAATTCAAACTGTATTCATTTTTCCTTTTACATATTCTTATACTAAGTTTCTTTAAAATGTTGACTATATATATATATATATATATATATATATATATATATGTGTGTGTGTGGGGGTATGTGAGTGTGTGTGCGTGTGTGTGTGTGTCCGTGCGTGTATTATTTCATGTATCAACTCAACTTTTTATTTAGATATATAATATAATATTTTATTTATATATCTTCAGTATTTGCTTTAAACGAGCTCGATACGAAATCTACATATCTATAACAGTGAAATTTCATGTCTGTCTGTGTGTATGTGTGTCTGCGTGTGTACGTTTCCTAGCGACACTACTCTGTCAATTTTCAGTCTACAGACTGGAGATTTGTCATAAGGTGTATTGAGATTGGGAAAACACTTTTAATCGGTTTTCGCTTAGTTTTCCTGTCAGGGAGTTAAAGTTTAACGATTTCACTTTTGAAAACTTTACCAAATTACTCCGCAAATTTTGTATCTATCACTTGAAATTTTAATTGTAAGTTTTTTGAACATGGATCACGCATTTTTATTTTGATTTGAGCACCAAACAATAAATGTGGAGGGGTGAAAATTAGAGTAAAAGTTATAAAAAATTGACCTTTGTGGTCTCTACCAAATAACATTTGAAATATTACATAAAGTTAATTCAAGTAAGATGTTAAATCAATTTTGGGATTAAAATTTATCTGGCAATGGAGTTAAAGGACAAAATATTTTACCTTTGCAGTCTCTAGCAACTTATTCAGCAAATTTCGGGTCTAACATTTGAAATTTTACGTAAATAGTATTCACACATCCAGCAAGCTTTTTACTCAGAAAGAAAGGAGGAAAATTGTCTGCCTTAAACCACTAACCTAGTTCTAAAACAGATCCTTTGTTCGATAAAATGCATGCCCATTGGCTGATAGGAACGGGTGCGGTGGATACTAGAAAGCTGATTGGCTAACTAAAATCCTCAACATATATGAAAACGAGAAACAACCACAGAATTCGCGCATAAGCCTGACGAATCATATAGTGGATGAAACGCCGACTATTCAGTGTAGCTTAATCGCCATATATATTTCATAAATTACTAACACGCTCTACCTACGTATTGAGCACTTTTGAAGTAAATACTTAAAGTGTTCGCATAAATCTATTCTTTCCTATATTAATTTTATGTGAGTAAATGAAGCAGTTACATATATATATATGCATATGAATTTATGAACAATACATACGGACCGAAGTAAGCCGGGCTGACTTGCCTTCATGTATAAAAATTAATTTACACACACACGCACGCGCACGCACACACACACATACACACACACACACACACACATATATATATATATATATATATATATATATATATATATATATATATATATAATGCATATAAAGCTAATCACTCAGGTTCTTTAATACTCCCGATCATGTGTTACTGTATTCAACAATAAATGAAAGATCTGTCAGCTTAAAGTTTTACTAGATTTTACTCGATTATTTTTTTGTTTTTTTTCGTATGGATGCTATGCACCTTTTTCTTAGTGTGTAAATCTATATGTGAACTTATTCAAATTGTATTACTTTATATGCCCGTCGTACTATTCTACTCTCGACTATTGGATAGTTTCTGAGTTCTTTTGATTCGCTGTAAAGAGTCGCAAGTATGGTTTTTATTCGGATTTTTATTTTAAATATTTAGTTTGCATTCATTATCATACTATCTGATTTTAAAACCTTGAGATGTTATACCTACGCAGTAATTCTAATTAGTTATATGTTTCCGGAAACGCTCCTTAAATCTTTGTTGCTATTTTGAGAGGTGTATTAGTTAATTATCACTTAGGATTTTAGTGTGCGTAGTTGACCGTTTGGTGAATTACGGAGCATTTATTTTTCTAGTGCTGGATTTAGAAGTTGTAATGTTTTCTGTGTTAAAGTTGAAGTTCGAAAGTTTTGGAGGGAGGGGGGCAATCCGATTTACCTAAGTGTCGTAGCCCCTATGAATAATCATCTTATTGCTACGATGTTTTGACGAATACCAGTTCTTAGTTATACTTTCTTGTCAATCTTTCAAGTAAGCATACTTTTCAAGATGAGGCCAACGAGTCCGTATATTGATTCGATGTTTTTTATGAATATCGGTAAACTCTTGAATCGGCTAGCAGAGCTATGTTTCTGTAATAATGTTTAAACATTAGTCCTTGTGTAGTTTTATAAAAGAATGGGCGCATACACCATTTATAAGATCAGATTATAAGCTTTTACAAATTCAGAATTTTTTTTTAAAATTCAATTTTCTCTAGGCAACCGTGAATCAAACGCAAAGTATCTGAAGCGTCTAAGCAGGTAGATTTGGTTTCTGTTCTATTGCTAACTATTACTCTGCCCAGTAGACAAACTTAAATCTGATGCAGCTGCGTCTCATAGAATTTAAACTCTTAATATATTGTAATTTTAGCAATGGTGGGGAAAATTGCATCCGTTATTATGTTGTAATGGCTCTCGTCTTGGGAAGACTTTATGTTTTGATAAGCTTCTGGGCTTAAACTTTTCTCCTGATCGGAAATAGGACCCATACATAAAATCCGTTGCATAGGTCATTGAAAAAATGGTGGAATCCTTCTATCGATCACGTAGCCTGATGCAATTCTCTATCTATATACGAGACCGGTAGTCCAAGGATGGGGTACTCTTTCTACATTTGGACAGGAGCTGCTAGAAAGGAATTATCCTGCCTTGATATTGTTCAAAATACAATTCGTGCCGTCGTAGGAGATGTCCTTTTCTCTTCCCTGCAACTTCTATCTCACAGAAGAGATGTTGCGAGTGTGTCTTTGCGTTATCGCTATGTTCATGTCAAGTGCTCGACTTGCAAATTGAGAATGCTATTTTGTTTATCCGTGATCCTTCGATTTGTTATTTCAGATGTGCATTTATGATGACATTGCATGTATTCGTATATCGACGATATAATGTTGAGGAGTGTAGCATAAAAATGATTTGAATGAATCTATGACTTAAATATCACCATTCATTTTAGTATGCCTATGTTTTATATAAGTATGTTTTATTTGATAGTCAAATTACTTTTGTATTACACACATAATATCAATAAACACACAAACAAAACGACCTTGATCACAATCATTATTTTTACTTGTCTCGAAAATAGTGGTTATTTATAATTTTAGAGAAATTCTAAAGGAAAAATATACGGACATAACTTTATATGCCATGTATTATGTTCTCTTATATATCAGTCCGTAATATGTGTATTAGCATACGTATTATAATGATCATCCTAGTATATATCTTGCTCTCATTATATATGAATATTTTACTTGGCTTTTTGTACGTGTGTTTGTGCATTCGAAAATGTGTAGGTATGTTCCATAGAACTATTGTAGTTATTTATTTGCACGATCATGTAATGTGTATTATTTGTAACTTGTGTTTTGGGAAATCGAGTAAATTGATATATAGCTTAGTCTGGAGTTTACAAAACTCTTTTATTTTCCGTGCCTCTCTGCAGTTTTCACGGATTTCACGCAATCATTCGATCACTAAATAATCGGCCCCAACTTGTCAAATCAGGCATAAATTCGGAAAAATTTTCCGATGACTCCTCCAATTAAAATTATCTGCAATTCCTTAAGTCTCTGTATTTAATTAATTTAATCGTATCATTATCGACAAAGTACGAATCTCTATTTTCTGTAACTACTTCATGCTCATCCTAGTATATTTCTAGATATATTCTATCTATCTACAGTTAACTTCTCTTACTTTATCTATCTACGTATGTTTTATATACCTCCACTGTTTTAAACATAATGTTTGGCAAGTTTAAACTCATTGAAAGACATGACAACAATAATAAATCATACCCTATCGTATACGGTCTATACCTGATCAGGGTACCGGAAGTAATTTTTAAAAAAGAAAAACATTATGAAGAAAGCGAAAAACGTCAAATTTTAAAAAAGGACAAAATATTGACATCGCACACTTATATTCCTTTATGCCAACGGCGAAGGGAATTTCAAGTTACAGATATTTTTAGATAATTTTAAAATCCAATAATAAACTATCCTTCAATGTCAAGCGCACAACTACACACAAACTTGATTAAATACGTTTCTAGTCACACCATGATAACAACATAAAAACAGGTACAATATTATTCTGTTTTTTTAAGAATTAATGTCTAATTGTGGTTTTGTTAACGTCTGCTCTATTTATATAAGGCATCAGAAAACTCGATAGCAATGTCTTGTTAACTTCTTAGCAAATATCGCATTAAACCAAATGACTATGGGTCTTCTATTTTTCTTAAATCAATTTTTCGAATCTATATATTTGTAAATATCTATTTTTATACTACCAGAACACGTTATCCGGCGTTACCCGGTGGAAACATGACCTACTCTCAAAAAGTAAACTACGGTTGTTTTTCAAGGCCTCTGCTGTATCTGAACATTTGTGAACACTGGTAGCCGTAGCCGAAATAAAATAATCTAACTTACCTTGATTGATGTTTTGGGGCGATAACATACAGGTACAGTTTGAATTAAAAAAAATCAATAAAACATGTTTAAAGCTGTGTGAATTTTGAAAAAAATTCGGAACGTTCTCAATTAGAATAATAGGGGACAGTATAAACAGATGTTTTAGAGGTTAAGGATCTTACTGTTAAGAGTAATCGAAATAAGTGGTAGCAATCCTAGTTGTTTCCGTTTGTTGTTCAATCATTTCTTTTCTTTTCAACGCTTCCACCACTGGTATTAAATTAAATTCCAGTTTTATATCGTATTTTATAAAATAAAACAATTGTGCTTTTTTTCACTCCATTTCTGTAGGTATTGTTGTCTTGAGAACGGTTTTTTTCCAAGATATCCCAAACCCCCAGTTATAAAACGGCTTTCGGAATAGACATTCCTAACCTCCCTATCTTAAGAACGGCTTTCACAAAAGATACTCCGACATCTTAATGTAAAGAAGGACTTTCAGAATAGACACTCTCCTTTATTTGGAAAGGAGGCGTAATTCCTCCAAATTTAAACGTGATAATCCTTGTCAGCATAACAACCTACACACTCTAAATAAAAGAATGGATAAAAGATGACAGTGCCGGTATGAAAGAAGAGCAGATTTATTTACTGGGCGAGCGTAGAAACCTGGTAGCAAGTGAATTGTGGTGCATAATACAAGTCTTTATATTTTTATATGTGATTGCCTCCGCAAAATTTGAATGATATTTTCTTAATAAGCATAGATTAAATCGTCCTGCTAAAGCACATTTTGGGACGATCTAATGTGAAAATTCACCCCACCACCCATAAAAATGTTAATGGAGATGCAATGTCGAAAAATTTATTTTTAATTCAACGATTTTAATATATTGCGCAGGTTTTTATAAAGTATATTAAAATATAGGGCATACAAACAGTATTTTATAATAGTTAAATAAAGATAAGGCGTTAAAATAAAGATTAGGCGTTTAATTTTTACGTAAGTTTAATAGTTAAAATAAAGATTAGGCGTTTAATTGTTAAAATGTTATAGTAGTTATGTTTTTCAGGTATACTTTTAATATGGACAATAATATATACTGCTTGTATATTTACGTTATTGTATTTTATTGTATGTTTGATATAATCTATTATAAATGTTCTTAATTGGTTGTAAATGATTACTGTATAGTTGAAATGTCTTTAGCCTTGGATTTGGTCTAGAACTCGCTAATGTATCGTTATGATACGATCTATGTATTTTTATATGTGACACTAATGAGACATGATATCAATAGAAATCGATAGTTTCTCAGAAATAATCGTACACAGAATTGTTGTGTCGCTTAATGCTTGAATGATATTTTTTACCTTTTTATTTCACACGGCAATTTTATTTCATTGTGACTTCTGAAACATTGTTACATTCAATATATGTTCGTATATTTGTGTAGATATGAAACAATTATCTATTTATATTTTCTAGCCATATTTGATTCTGATATTGGTTACAGAAAGAGAAAAAGAAAAAGAGGCAGAGAATCTCAAATCTAAACCTAGAAAAATGGCTGGAAGGTAGGGAGCGGGTATGTTCAAACACTGACGTTCTCCGCATCAGCAGATTCTTTGATTGCTCTCTCGTGACGGAAGCCTCAGTCCATCAAATAATTACTGGAGAATCACGTGATCTTTTCACTCAATCAATAACCAGAATGACTATCACTCTCTTAATCTCA
The DNA here is from genome assembly GCF_053919585.1 of Euprymna scolopes. NCBI lineage: Eukaryota > Metazoa > Mollusca > Cephalopoda > Sepiida > Sepiolidae > Euprymna > Euprymna scolopes. The sequence continues at coordinate 33,963,244 of NC_136492.1, forward strand.
TTTTCAATCACTCACGTTTGTTATCGCTTTGCAATTATTTTATAACAGGCGCAATTGGCGCAGAACCTATTTGGAGTAAAGACCAGTTGTCTCTTGTTTTAAAATGTAGACACCGGCATAGGCCATTACGAAATCCCGTTGCTCTATCAGGAAATCTGCACCATCGGTTTCATTAGTCGGAAGTGGCCACTTATTGCCCACTTTATTTGCACAATTCGTGATAATCAGAGCGGAAGACTGACTAGTAAGACAGGCTCTCATGCATCGGGGCCTTCGGGTACTTACCTGGGCAATCTAATCAGTTAAGTAGGCGCTATCAACACCGCCATTTAGTAATTTATCATAGTACACACATAAATATATATGCGTATATAGACGTGTATTTTTCGAAAAGTTTCAGGCGGAAATTGAGGAATATATTCTTATTTGTTTTAAAAAAATTAAGAACTTATGTAAAGCTTGAAAGTTATGCATTAAAGATTTTGTAGGTTTTCATAGAAAATGAATTTACGAGCAGTTCAACTTAACACATTTGGTTTTGCTAAACGACTACTGAAATAAATGTACTCTATATTTAATGTTGCTTTACTTGGTTTTATTTTCATTAGTTTAAAAACGAGGATTCTTGTCTGCGTTCGTACGGCATTCTGAATTCACACCTATTCAATTCAATCCCAAGAACTGAAATCACTGCCCTCTTGACTTTAGATTTTTAACGTCTTTTTGAGATCTAAGCTTCAATGATATGCTAATTCAATGCATACTACAACACACTCCTTATTATCCTTAAATACTATCCCATAAACCCGATAAAAGTCAACGTCAAACACACCTAGCCACTATTATTTCAAACACTTTTGTCTCATCACATCGACTTTATATTTTGGACAAATAGCTTTTAATTAAAAGAAAGGTGTTTGTCGGTGTTCATACGGCATTTTAAATTTTGATCCGTTCATTTCGGTTCCAAGAACTACATTGCCTTGCCCAGTTGACTTCAACTCGACATGGCCATAACGCCTTTTTGATAGCGAAGCTTCATTGACAAGTAAATAAACTGAAATCTTCACTATAGAATATGTTGCATCAAAACAATTTTGCTGTATAACATCGTTGGTAAATCATGTTGTAATAGATTGCCACAAGCTTAAATTATAGAAAATTATTCGTCGAAGTATAACTTACTTTTTTGCTTGAGTGATTATAACATTTTTCATTGGAATGAATTTAAAATGTGTATCTAGGCAAATGCGCTCTTCTTGAAAGTTGCGTAAATCTCATATCGATTTTTCGGATAATACGATATGATTTTAAATAAGTATATTAAGACTATTTCAGTAATCCACATCTATTTAACTTAAATATAAAGCCCTGTGACATTAGTATGACGTATCACTCATTTGAGTATGACAACGCTGATTCTAAAACTATCCTATGTTAATATGCAATGTGATATAAACATAAAAATATTTAAACTAAACTAGGTTATGTACACTGTTCACGCCGTTCTTTTATATATCCTTAATACAAGAAAGTAATTGTGTAGAAGTTTGATAATACCTTGATGATTCCTGGAGACATCTTCTTATTCTATGACCTAACATCGTAAGTATAACATATAATATTTATGAAAACTTTTGAAGAAAAAAAATATTTCAAATATCGTTGAATATTAGGTTAATTTCTATACTCTCTGTCCCAACTTGCGGCACCTACTCTCGATTTTCCTCTTAATATAAGATTGCTTTCGGTACTAGGTAATAAATTTGAATACTTTGGAAAACCTAGTTTCTCTACTTATCACCAGTAACGATTCTACCCTGATGCAAAATATGTGTACATGTTGAGATTCGATCCTTGCGAAAAATAGAAGCAATTTGGAGTATGACCTGTGTCGGAAACAGAAATGTGCATCATAATAATCGAATACTTAACATTGAAAGCGTGAAAACATATTTAAGTTATGAAAGTTCTAAATCGTTGCATGAATCATATCATTTTAATCGGGATTTTCTTCTTCTGAACTTCCGTCGTCACAATTTGTTTAAACTCATAAAGACACATTGGATATTTTATGAATGTTCTGTCAAAAATACATTGCGCTCAGCAAAAATTCCAATTTTCGTTTTTGATAAAACATTACAGTCAGGGTTCTTTTTTTAATATGTCAACTAACCTCATTTAGTAAAATCATTACATTTCATGTTCTTTCAGAAAAAATATTTCCGCTCGGTAATATTTATAAACATTTAATGCATTTTACCTATTAGAGTTCATGTGCACTTAAAAAAATCGTGTTCTTGCAGTATATCTCTTGAACTCATTATTCGCAATCAGTTTTATACATCGAAATTGGAGAAATCGCAAATTTAAATGCCGTCACTATTTCGACATTGATCGAATATTTACACATTCAATGAATTATTTCGTGTTTAAGCTATTTTCAAACATGCCTTCTTTTCTTTATGTTCACTTTTACCGAAGTAGTAGTACCTGTTAAAACCTCATCTATCTAGAAGAAGTAAAATTCGTTGCGCCTGTTATTCCGCAAAGTATAGTTTTTAAAACGTAATAAACACATTAAAGTCTTTGGTTTATTAAAGATAGCTTACTTTCTTTAAAAGTGGAAATATCGCCTCAATACTAAATAATAATAAAAAAAAACAAATATAGTGGATGCCATGAGAAGATACAATAAGGATCTTCATTATGACGCTCCAGATATTTGAAATGCCTTATAAAATCCAGCTTAAAACATTATCTGAGAAAAATAATTATAGGTTTGGCGTGATGTTATATGAGATGCATTTCCTTTACACACATCCTTCAAGCATAGGAGATAATGAAAAATGAATGTATGAACATACTAAATATAGTTATTAATTTAGCTAATCAATAATAAGTATACTAACAAACATATGCTTTCGTTACGCTGCATATATTTGCTAGTTAAATAAAAAAAAAATGCCAGTATGGTGTAAAAGAAAGCAATAGCAAAATAGTGTGTTTACGTGGGACATCGCAAAAGATTTGATAACAACATGCTAAAAAAACACCTTTTTTACATGCACATTTGTACAGAGGATAACTTTGAGGAATAAAATATTGATTTCGTAAACAAACTACGAGAGGTCATCCTTTAGATTAATATTAGATTATGGTCACCAAGGTGCAAAATGAAGTGTGCATATAGTTGATCACAATATGCAGAATAAAAAAGGTCATCTTTATATTCTAAAAACAAATGTAATTGTATTCATTATTTTTTCGGTTAAAAATAGCAGAAAAGGTATTTCTAATATTTCTCAACAATCTATAAACTTAAAGAATTGATTCATATTGCAATGTAAACAGGTACTTACTATTTGTCTCGAGTTCGAATAAAATAATATGTTACAATACAGCTTCTATTATCCGTATACATTTTCGATGTTTGAAGTGTAAACTGTGTCCATCGCTTTATTGCAGATTACAAAATAATCAATATTTCAGTAAATATAAGTTATAAAAAGCTGAAAGTTACACCATCCAAGGACTGTATTAAGGTGTGATAAATCCTAAAATTTCATCAAAATTCATGTCATATTTAAAAAGTTATGTTATTTTTTTAATATTCAATGCATTTTCACCGTCCATCGCTTTATTGCAGGTCTCATAAAATGCCCCCCAAAAGGGCGTTTAACAGCTACCGAGAAGCAGAGGATTATTGCAGGACTAGCAGAAGGACTCTCGATCATAAATTTAGCCACATAACTAAAAAGGGATCCCCGAACTTTAGCTACATTCGTCAAGAACCCCAACATCAAGTCCAGGAAAGATAAGGGCACAAGGAGGAACCTTTCTGATCGGGATCTTCGAAAAATTCGTAGAGAGATTGTGCGCAACCCAAACAGCACCAGTGCAACAATTTTTGCGAGGGCTGGAGTCATACCAAGGTCCAGACAAGCCCAATGCAATGTACTGAATGAAATGGCAAAGAACATCAATCCTATTCCAAGGCCTCCATTGAGCCAAACCCACAAAGAAAAACGATTGGCTTGGACACAAAAATATATGAAAATGGATTGCCAAAATGTTCTGTTTACAGATGAGGCTCGTGCTACCCTTGATGGACCGGACGGATGGGCCAAAGTTTGGAATCCAAATGGAACTCCAACGCCTTATAGATTTCGTCGCCAACAGGGAGGTGGAGGCATAATGTTTTGGGCGGGAATTATTGGGGATAAGCTATGTGGACCATTCCGAGTGCCAGAAGGTGTCAAGCTCACTAGCAATGCCTACACTGACTTTCTAAATGAGAATTTGTTACCATGGCAAGATGATCTTCCCTTGTCACATCGTTTTAAGATTATTTTCATGCATGACAATGCCCCATCTCATGTTGCTAGGGCAACTACATCCTTCCTTGGATCTCAGGGCTTTGTTGGAGAAACCCTCATGTCCTGACCACCGGAACTTAACCCCATCGAACACCTATGGTCAATATTGAAACGAGGAGTTTATGAGAGAGGAGAGCAGTTTTCTTCGAAGGATGCCCTTTGGAACAAAATAGTTTACGTTGCCAGAACCATTACTCCATCTCAAGTCAAACAATTGACCTCCTCGGTGGACAAAAGATTGTTTAATGTAATTTCAAAACATGGGGTATATGTGGACAAATAATTCGTTTGTTTGACACTTAGCCCTCGGGATGTGCCTTTGTTTTTGTTAATTTTACCCAGAAAAAGGTGTTCAATATAAATTTATGATGCTTTGGTATTGTTTTATTGAGCTAAAACATTATCTTAGAAGACTTGCAATAAAGCGATGGACGGTGAAAATTCCTTGAATATTAAAAAAAATAACATAACTTTTTAAATATGACATGAATTGTGATGAAATTTTAGGATTTATCTCATCTTACTACAGTCCTTGGATGGTGTAATTGTCAGCTTTTTCTAACTTATATTTACTGAAATATTGATTATTTTGTAATCTGCAATAAAGCGATGGACACAGTTTATGTATGCGTTGATTTGTGTTTATGCTTGCGTATTTTCTTATTTCCAGCCTTTGTGTCATTTATTGAATTCAATAATGTTTTTTTTATTTAAAATTTTCAGTTTGTTTAATACTTTTTGTTTCATGAGTAAAACACAGTTGTTTGCAATTCAAAAAAATATTTGCAATTTGTTCCTGGAATTTTGCAATAAAGGCTTTGCAAATGATAGACAGGTCTGTAATTACATGGAATCGTTTTCTCTTTTAGAAGTTTTGGATGAGATTTGTTATTTTTGTAATTTTTGCATTTATATGTTCGAAGAGACTGAGTTTTTAGTGTTTTTGATTGCTTTCTTGAACGCTACAAATGAAACCGTATGTCTCCTGCTCAATTTCAGAATATTCTAACGCAGCAATTTCCTTAATGTATTCCTAATATGCATGGTAATCCTGTTTCGATATTTGATTTCATAGCATTTCGTGGAAGTATGGTCGGTTAATTCTGCTTTCTTCTATTTAATTATACGTAACTTGATAAAAATTGTCAATTAAATTGACTGTAAAGCGACGGGACTAATGACTAAAATACTTGAGTATGCGCATATATCAAATAATATGAGTCCATTATCTCAGGCATTACTTAATAATAGTTTCTGTTTTGTCTTCATTAAAATATTTTCACAGATTTTATCTTTTATTTAGAGTGTAGCGTATTATATGTTCGTTATGACAAGTTCTCAGGGTGTACATATTTAAATAACAACAACAACAACAATAACACCACCAATGATAATAATAATAATAATAATAATAATAATAATAATAATAATAATAATAATTATTATTATTATTATTATTATTATTATTATTATTATTATTATTATTATTTACTCTGGTTCCAAATCTATACAGATAAAAGACAGGAGAATCAAATAAACCTACACGGGTTAAGACCTGAAGAAAGAAATGAACAACAAATAAGAATGGTAATGAAATGATATTACACATATTACCAAAACCCGATGATATCGGAAACGGATGAAAAAGTTGTGAAAAATAATCAATGACGTGCGTACAACGAAACAAAGAATTGTGGATCAAGCGAAACTCATTCTTGAGATCGGTTTCTTATAAAGCAAGAACTAATGGAAATAGAACAAAAAAAACAAATTATGGAACAGAGCAAGAAACACACTTCACTAGAACGCCACATGTAAAAACTCCATATATAGAAGCATATAAAACTCAGACATGAGAAATATAGAGAGCGGGATGTATGAAACAACAGAATTTAACGAGCATGAAGCAGCTGAAGTAAAAAATAGCTAACAACTTATGAAACTAAAAACCTCCCCTCCTTAAGGTACCAATAATGAAGTAATATGAAAGCAGAACTAGTGAAAATGAGCAAGCTCCGCGCACACACTCCATCATATAATATTGCAGACTAATAAACAATTTAATTTTACGCCAGTGCCAAAAGCAAACGTTTAAAGTAGATAAAAATAATGGGGACAAATAGATTAACAAAACCTGGAAGGGAACTGAAACTGGAAATCCAGCTCAGCATAATTAAAAATACATCAATGCGATAAACAACACGAAAGCTACTACAAGGTGATGGAAAAGTAGAAATGCGACAAGAAAGAAAAAATATGAAAAATTGAAGCAAGAGATGCAATTAAAAGGAGGTATATAAAGAGGGAACAGATACAGACCTAAACAGTGCAAACAAAACATACTTTAGTATCACCCCTATTTCAGAACTAAGTTGAATCAACCAGTCCTATGAATACCACTGGTTTCAGAGACAAAGGAAGACATTTATACCATGTTTAACCGCATGCTACGAACACGTTACTCTCATACCACTTTAGTGGCTCCTGGATTCTTTATAATAAATACATATTATATTTTATACACTTTACACTACTTGTGGTTTCTTTCATTTGTAACCCCTAGCACGGGTCAACAATAACTGGCTGACGAGGACGATTCAAGAACTTCCCGGATCAATCTACAATAATTGCGAACAGCAACTGATTGACGAACGTTCGGGCAACGAATTCACTCTAAAAAATATCCATTGAAAGACAACATATGAAGACCAAAAGAATTCAAGAAAAAGGAACACACGTAGATATTCGAAATAATTTTCTCTACATTTGGGTGAAATTCGAAACTTCAAAAGTATTTATGTTTCAAAAGTCCGGTGAACTGCGGAAAAAACTACTTGTGTACGTTGAAAAAAAACAATCATTCGAGCGTAAAAATCCACAAATACGGTATAAAGAACACTTCGAAAAAAGGACAGCAATTCTACCTGAAAAAAGGATTTAACACAGCCGTCGTCAAAAAGCATTATTTTGCTGTTAAAAAAAGCTTCTAAAACATACATTACCGGCTGAAACAGAATTCATAAGACAAATTGCGTGAAGAATTATTATTACTGAATTAAGAAGACCAAGTTTTCAGTAAGTACAAAAACACTTTGTCATTCTAAAAAGCATGTCTGGATAATACGTCTGATGGTTAAAAGGCATTAGCGTTGGAAAAATGAAAACGCATCTGAAAAGTAAATGATATAGTTTATTTTATTGGCTAAAGCGAGTATTTGCTCAAATTAAAAAAGGGCGTCGGATTTTAATACGATTAAAATAAACTTTTTCACTGGTGGACGGGACTGCACGTAGAAGAAGAAAAACAAACGATTTCCTTAAGCACACTAAATAAAGTGTTAAGGAGAAAAGGACATTACTTTTCGCACAAAAATCAAGATTTGATATACAGGGTACTGAGATTTTGGAAAATCGATGTAATCGGTTTCCGGTCAGAAATTCGGATGTAAAGGGGTCAAAGTTCAACGATTTGACCTTTGAGAAGTTTACCAAACTCCTCCGACAATTTTTGGACTGTACACATGAAATTTTAGACATAGGTAACTTAATAACTTGATTTGAGCCCAAAACAATAAAAGTTAAAGGGTCATAAAAAATTGACCGCTTTACTTCCTTTTTTTTTTTTTTTTTGCTTAGCATACACACGGGTAACGCCGAACTGAAATGCTAGTATTAAATAAATTCTATAGACTCTCTTTCACAGATAAGTAACTTTTTTTTATAAAGTAAAGTGAGAAAAATGTGTAGGTTCAACAAGGAATTTGACACAGAACCTACACGTTACGAAAATTGAAAATGAAAACGAAATCTACTGTTTTCTGTATGAATTCAAGCACCGACTTATTTTCTCAGAAAAATTGCCACACGAGGAAATAAATATATGACGGAAATATTCGTTTAATAACCAGGTACGAATTTTGTAAAGGTTTTTTTTCTATAGAGGTGGTATAATAGGAAAAGTAAATCAACGGATTGAGTTATTTTGTCATATGAAGTAATTCCATATCGTCCAAAAAATCAAAATGGGCGAGTTTGCAAAACAAATTTTGCCCATGGTGACATTTCAACAAAGTCAACAATTAGAAGTTGTAAAACGTTCAGAGAAGAGAAATTAGCAATATAGAAACACAACGAATAGAAATAATTGGCAATACAGAAACAAAACGAAAAACGATTGGAAATACAGAAACAAAACGAAGCGAAACAATTGGAAATACGGACACAAAACGAAAAATAAGTTGCAATACCGAAAGAAAAGGAAGAGAAACAGTTAAATTTAATAAAATATCTCGAGGAACAACAAAGAACAGAAAAGAAGGAAATGAACGAACTAATATTGGAAAAAAAGTTATATTTAATGAAATTCTTCGAGGAAATACAGAAAGGAGATAGAAAAGAAATTGATGAACAAATATGAGAATTGAAAAATAATCATTCAGAGCAAAAAAACGAATCAGATAAAAAAAAATGGATTTGATAACTAAATTTTAGTGAATAAGGAAAGCGGGGGAAAAGCAGTACGGATTTTTCCCAAAATGCGATCTGGTAAGCTATTGATACATTTCATTATGCTCCTGAGGAAGATCTAACGTTTGAGGTATATTTCATAAGATTTGGAAACCTTTTTAAAATTGATTGCAGTGCATGGACTGATCAAAAGAAGGTTCGTTTATTGCTATGGAAGTTAGGTACATCCGAACATAACAAATTCGTGGACTATATTTTACAAAGAAAAAAACAACGTTTTACGAGCCAGTCAAATAATCAATGCTGTCCAAAAAGAAGCCTTTTTCATAAAAGATGGAAATGCATGCATCTTACACGTAAGGAGATCAGGCCTATACATTTCGGTCTATAGTTAATAAGCACTGTGACGATTTCAAATTGCCGTCAATAACGGCGGATAATTTCAAACGCTTAATATTAACACAAGATATGATAGCCACAAAAGACGCCAATATAAGATGTCGTGCTCTTAATAAATTGGAATCAGAACCTGATTTGACGCTTCAGAAACTGGTTGAAGATTTTAAGCGGCCCGAGGCAATGAAGCAAGATTCCCGAAACATAGAGGAAGCAGGTATCTTTCGCATGAAAAAAATACGCTTCAGAAATAAATGACACACGCCCGCCAGCAATTACCAAGAAGAGCCAAAAAGAACCCTTCACAAAATTATTAGGATAGACAAAATCCAAGGACCAATTGTAGCAAATGTGGAAGACCTCATGGGTAAAGTGCATGTCAGTACCAATGGAAAGTAACATGTGACCTATGAAAGCGATCACAATCATATTGTAGACCAAAAGTAGTTAAAAAGAGCTATGTAAAAACGTCAACAATGGACCCTTAAACAACAGAGAACATAAGGAAGTATGGTATGGTGAATCAGAAATAAAGAAGTAAAGCTGCAGCTCGATTCAGGCTCGGATTTATCCATTAAAAATGTTCGCACATGGAAGAGATTAGAAAAGCCCACGATGCCAAAAACAAATAAAGTCGCAAGATCGGTAACTGTGAAAAATAAATTTGGAGGGTGAGCTAGTTATTAATGTGTCACTAAAAAGAACGACAAAAAAGCTAAAAGTTTTCGTTTTAAGGAACGCAACGAACTTATTCGGAACCGATTGAAATCAGGAATTATAATTTTGGGACTCGCCAATGAGAGGTTTTTGTCACTAAGTCGAAAACCAAACGGCGGAAGACGACAAACTAAAAAAGGATCTTAACAAATATTTTCCAAGTGTTTTCTCCGAAAATCTTGGATGCTGCAAAAAAATGAAGGCGGGATTCGAATTGCTGGACGACGCAAAACCAATATTCAAAAAGCCACGGAGCGTACCGGTCGCTTCGAGGGAAAAAATGAAAAAGAATTTGAAAGACTAGTTAACACTGGAATTTTAACCCCTCTTAACTATAGTGAGTGGGCAGTCCCCACCATGTCCGTTAAAAAATTCTAAAGAGATTAGGGTCTGCACGGATTGTTTGACCGGATAGAATACGACGCTCAAGGACCATCACTAGCCGCTACCAAACCCAAACGAAATATTCGCTAAGTTAAATGGCGGAAAATATTTTTTCTAATAGAGACTTAAGAGAGACACACCTACACATACAAGTAGAGGAAAATAGCTCGAAACTTTTGTGTATATCAACGCACAAAGGACTTTATAAATTAAATAGATTAGCATTTGGTATAAAAGTAGCACCTGAATTTTTCCAACAGGTAATTGATACTTTGCTAAGCAGTTTGGATTTCGAAGTAGGCGATCTGGACGATATTCTTTTGCGTAGTCAGGATATTGAACAACATAGAGATAATGTATTTCAAGTGTTTGACAGAATAAAAAATACGAGTTCACATTGAAGGAAGCAAAATGCGATTTTTTAACGAATTAAATACCTGGGTCATATCATAGAAAAGGACGGGAGTAAACCCGATCCAGACAGATCCACAGCTATAAAATAGATTACAGAACCTCATAATGCACCTACATTGCAGAGTTTCTTAGGGCTCGCGATCTAATATCAAACGTTCCTCAAGAACATGCATGAATTGCGTTCGTCATTGAATGTACTATTAAAAAGGGCAAAAATAGAACTGGACGCCTGAGTGCCAGGCAGCGTTTAAGAAATTTGAATATGTATAAACGTCAGATTTATCTAAGATTAATTTCAAGTAGAAACAATAGATTATTGTCACAACTGACGAAAGTTTTTATGGGATCGTGGCGTGCATGCTACACAAGATGCCTGATGATTCCACTAAGACGATCGTTTATGCGTCAAGAACTTTACTTCCTGTCGAGAAGAATTACTCCAAAAGCGAAAACGAACCACTGAGGATCATATTCGGTGTAACAAAGTCCACTGATTTTTACATGGTCGTAAATTTAAATTGCAAACTGACCATAAACCGCTTCTAACCATCTTTGGCTTTAAAAAAAAGTTCTACCAACTTACACAGCCAACAGGCTGCAAAGATGGGGGGATTAGTATTTCACTAATTGTATTTACATCTGCGAATTTATGTCACGCAGTCGGATTGTCGCGATTAATCCCGAAATTAAGGGAACCGCTAGAAAACACAGTAATAGCATCACTACAAAGAGGAAAGGGTTATCACAAATAATCTGCAATACAATCAAGGAACTATCAGTCACTTTGGAAGATATAATAAGGGACGTTGAAGATGGTTTCATCAAAGAAATGAAACAAAAAATGAAATCGGATGAATCGACGGTGGAAGCGTATTCTATGTGCAATGAGGTACTGCTGTTGCGAGAACGAGTATTAATCCCAGCTACACCACAAAAGAAAATTCTAAAGGATTTTCATACGGGGCACCCTAGGGCTGCGCGAATGAAGAGTCTCATGACGTCTTACATGTACTGGAAGTGTATGGGCACTGATATGGAAGGACTGAGGATGTAAAGCGCTACTATGCCTTCACTGAATGGTTGCACAAGAATCTGAACCATTTTGGAGGTGTATTTCCGCCTAATTTCCAGTAAGAACCAATGGTTAATGTCAGCGAGAAGTTAATTTCAAACAGCTGATGTGATGACACAACTTTGCAAATGTAATCGAGATAGGTAGGGAAGACAGGGATATGCCTTGATTTATTGTTACTCAGACAACAAAAATAGCACCCGTTTTTTGTCAGTGACAAAACCTTATGATAACCTGTGTAAGAACTCCTTGTGAGTAAATAATAATAATAATAATAATAATAATAATAATAATAATAATAATAATAATAATAATAATGTCAAATTTCTATAGGGTATGCGCATACAGACTGATAAGGTCCTTGAACCCTCCACACATGATGTAATTTTACTAAATAAAAACAAGAGAACTTGCTCAATTATTGACGTAGTCAGCCCTTTCTAAACCAGTGCGAGAGAAAGAACAAGAAAAAATATCAAACTCTAAAATAGAAATTAGTTAGACTCAGAAAATGTGAAGAACTCAAGGTAATTCCCAATGTGATTCGGACGCTTTGCCATAACAAAAAGCCACCACAAAGGGCTTAATCAGATTGAAAAGACAATTTCTTTTACAATCTTACAAAAGGCTTGTCTGTTGGGAACAACGAAAGTGTTAAAGTATAGGTTGAATGTTTTAATAAATAAATAAATAAATAAAAACGCCATAAATTAGAATGATATGAAACAATAATAATATATCAACACCTCGAACTGTTTGACAGTCAAGGTGATTGAAAAGCTTGGGAATATGACAAAGAAGCCACCATAAATGGCTTAATCCGATTGACAAGACAATTTCTTTTACAATTTTTCAAAATGCTTTTCTGTTGAAAACGGCGATAGTGTTAATACAGCTTGAATGTCTAAAGTCAAAGAAATTGACCTGATGTTTAAGAAAAAAAAATCCAACTTAAAACATCCAAAGGTTGAGATTCCTATACTACTACTACTACTACTACTACTACTAATAATAATAATAATAATAATAATAATAATAATAATAATAATAATAATAATAATAATAAACCTTGTCTATAATTTCATATGCTATTCAGTAATCGGAATGGTTTTACTCAATCTCTGAACTGTCTAGTAATTTAAATAATACTCGAAAATGAAGTTTCTGTTCCAGTAAACGTCACCAGTTTATTTTCCTATTTGATAAGAATATATTCTTAGTATAATATTACTATTTTATTCTCAGTTTAAAAAATAAAAAATATATATATTATATTATTTTATACATAACCTGAATAATATTTTCATCTTAGATGTTAACTGTATGGATAAACATGTTGAGAATTCTTTTATATGGGGAATGATAGTTTAAAATAGTTGGGAAATGTAGACTACTGTTTTCATTTCGTGTGTCATTCTCATAACGTTTCCGTTATTACAACTATTCGGTTGTATTATACCAAAATCGGTCGGTCACTGAGGTGTGACCGACAGACGTGTTATAGTAAATGTCTGAAAGCGGTCTCGGAAAAATATGAAGATGGTCGTCATTAGGGTCTTTAAGAAGAAAAGTATACCTGAGATGTTGGATGTGCTGTGTGGTTCCTTCTTCTCTCAGCAAACGGCTTGACCTCTTCACCCTTGGTGGCGTTCTGACTGGAATTTCCTGTCTTCATTTTCCGGACCGTTTCATTGTTTCAATGAAGGCGTTTATGGCAGACACAAGAAAAACAACACGCGACACAATTGTAATATATATGGAGCATAGCTATTTTATTTTACATTAGAGATACAATATATTACAAAAAAACTTTTACAATTTAAAACTGGACAATAAGCTTTTAAAAGCTAACTAATCTAACTAGTTTTGAGGGAGGCCCTCCCCCTGTTTACGGAGAGACAAAAATTATGGTGCTCACCTCATGACGGCTTGAACAGAAAGAGAGAGCTCTAGGAAAGGGAATTATGGGAAGGTGGTTCTTTGTATCTCTACGCACATGGCCAAATCACCACCCGGCCATGTTGCAGAGTGTGTTAGATACGGTGGTACTAAGAAATAGTGCCACAGTATCTTTAGAAACTGCGTATTTCATCTCGAATTAAAGAATCTCTATGGAATTTTGAATAAACATGTTATTTAAGCTGCGTCTCTCATTTAAAACTTGGTTGGATAAAATTCATTTTAGTGTATATTAAATTATCATTGCCTATAGTAAAGATTGAACATTCAACCTCCTAAACCTTAACACTTTATCATATGCATCTCAAGAAAAATAATATGATACAATTATCCGAGAAGAATAATAGAGTAAAATGAAAACAAGTTTGATAGAATAACGCATATATATAATAGAAATATATAATATATAATAAACATAAAAGTCAGCTCAGAATAGATAATTTTTTTAACATTCACTCGACTGCATTGACTGCTAGTAACTGACGTAACGAAAGATACATGAAATGAGAGTGCGTGGGAAGTGTTTGCAATTTGATTCAACGCTTAAAATGCGAATACGTTATTTTATTATGCCCATATAAGTTATGATTGTAGCGACAATTATCAATCTCCTCATATCGCTTAGCCTACTGCTCAATGATTGGGAAGAAACAGCCTAGCATGGTATTGCTACTCGGCGATGTCTTAGGTAAAAACAAACTTAATTCCCGGCTGCGTGTCCTCAATCTGGCAAGATCATTTTAGGTTAGTACAGAGTACGAAACACAAGGTCAGTTTATGATTATCTATGTGAGAGATAAGGTTGAAACGCAACACAAATAATAGAAATAATAAATTAATGCATATGAACGGATGCATTATATTCATTTCTGTTAAGTTTGCAGGTTGAAACAAGTAACGTAGAAAGCAATACAAATGACGACTCAACAACCAAAGGTAGATCAAATGAGAAGTGTATTAGGAAAAGGTATATTTACAGGATATTTACATAATGGTGTCAAATAAGAGAGTCTTTGCTGGAGAAACATATCTGCTCTCGGCGGCCTTCGGTGGCTTCTGGTGAACACACACCCAAACTAACTGAGTCTTCCTATTTATGTGTAATTACTATCCACATATGCAAATGAATGTGTGCCACCACAACAATTTCTGAGATGATATACGTTACAGGGATTAGTATAAACATTTCTCTCTCTCTCTATGTATATATATATATATATATATATATATATATATAAAGGATGCAACCCCATTGTCTGTAGCTATTAAATTATTATAGTAAATAATTATCTCAACCCTTTTAAGAAATTCGTTGCTTATTGTTGAACACTATGAGTTGACATAAATGGCTAAAGATTCGATGAAACGATTATAGGTTTGTTATGCTAAGTGATTTTACTTGACATAGTTGATTTTGACTTAAAAGTTAGAGCAAGAAATGAGACCAACTTTCGAAAGTTTTAATTTATATAGAATCATTTGCAATTTAGTGTTTATACTACAACAAATCTTAGGAAAGCTTGTGGCACGTTTCTTATTATATGTTATTAAACCAACTTTTTACAAAAAAAAATAATTTCATATATATTTATGGAAGAACAGCTTATAAAATAAAAGTATTACACAAATTCAAACCTTACTATAAAAATCTATACTTTTTTCTTTGTTTATAAAGTTACCGTTTTTACCCTCGTTCGATTTTCTCGCTATCTTCTTTATCATTATACTCCGCCACGTTCCTGTTTATTATTGCCAGCTTTATCATATTTATTTGTTTTGAACAATCTGAGTTTTCCCAGTGTTTGACTTATTCGGCTATAATATCGTCTACTTTCTTCTTTTCCTTTTACTCTCGGACTTTTTCCACCCGACTCCACCCGACACGATTTCAACCTCGTTATTTTGTTGGCCAAATTCACAACCACTTATAACGGTTTTAAATTCCCCCGTTTGTTTTGCTCGCTGAGTAGATGCCATTTCTGTTTAAACTGTATTAAATCTCAATACACGAAATGACGGATCTATTTTAAATGTGTTTAATCTCAATCTTTGTGGACGCCAAAATGTCTTCTTGCGCCAATGATCATTTCCTGTTTGAAATATATGTTATTATACTACAGCTGAGTTTATCATCATCTGTTTCTTTATGGATTAGTCCTATGTAGTTTAAGTTGCGAGATGAATGGATAAAGCTCAGATATATGAAACTTTCCTTTCTGATTTTCGATTATATTCTGATAAGATTTTATATTAAAATTATTTTCTGACTAAAAGATTAGTTTGGCGTCATGAGGAGGACATAAACATGTCGAAACATTCATATATCCCGGTAGACTCCTTTAAATGTTAATATAATTTTTTATAAGAGCTATACATGAATTGAGCACTTTTAAAACGATATTGGAACTTAGAAAACAAATATGAAACAAAAAAACAACAGCTAAAAACGCATTCATTAAAAATAATAAATAAATATTCGTTTTCAATTAAAAAATATGCGTAAAAATTGCATTAGTTGTATTTTTTGAAATTGTTGTGTTAGTGCTAATTGCAGTAGCAGTAGTTGTAGCAGCGCAGTAGTAGCGGAAGTAGTAGTAGAAGTAGCACTAATAGAAACAATTGCACTATTTATTGCAGTAATAGTAGTATGAACGTTGGTAAGTATTTTATAACTAGAATATAAGCAACACATTTTCAGAGCTTTCATTTATCTTTGTAAACGTCTGAAAGTTATTTATTATGCTTGCATTTAAAATACAAACTGTAGTAAAATGATTCTTTACAATGTCACAACAATGGGAAATGACAAAATTAATACTGGTGTCTGTATATTGCAAACGTCACTTTTATCGTGATAAATGTAGAAAACTAAAGTGGACAATATTGCCTTTTTATCGATATCTCTATAATAGATTTCACATTTTCCAGATCTGTTTTCTATGAATTCCCAGTTATTTCTTGTCTATATTAAATTGTCGTATAGTAAACTTACCGCTAAACACAATAACACTTCAACGTTCGTTTACCCAACGCCTTCTCTTTCTTCATATCATATAAATATTTGGCTGAAATTAATAAAACAAAAAGCTAAAGATCCTATCAAATTTATTGTGTTGCTCAACAACACTTAACATAAATAGGCATTACAGTAAAATGATATACAATCATAATAGATATAAAGAATATCAAGATTTTATATCAACTAAAATTCTATCAATTAAAATTACATTAGAGCAAAAAGATTGTACGGATTATTTTTAAACATATATTTTATTTGTTTTTAGTTATGTACACCTCAAATGATGAATATTGCCACTTGGACGTGTTCAGTCGATAAAAATGACACGTTTTGCCCCATAACGTTTGATCTATCCATTAGATTTTTCTGAAACTTCGCCGAAATTTCGAACCTATTGTACTTAATATAAATCCAGTATGGGTCCCCCTGGCAAAATTCTGATTCGCGTCCTCAGGGACTTTTAGTGCTAAAAACACCCTTTTTGTGGATCTGTTTTCAAATTTCTCAACATAACTTTATATGTCTGACAATATAGTGTTTTTTTTTCATGGTGGTCAACTCAAATATACATGTGTTAAGGTCTGATACTGCACCTTTATCAATTTCCACTGGGATTCGACGTCCCCAGTGGCTCAAAAGAGGTCAAAAGTGCCCCAGAATGACCAACATTCTTGGCCCCATAGCGTTTGCACCATCCATTTGCTTTTCCTGAGACTTGGTCAAAAGCGGAACCCATTGTTATTAATATAAATTCCGTATGAGTGACCTTAGCAAGATTCTAGCTCGCATCCCTCTAGGACTTTTAGGGCTAAAAACATGCTTTGTGGAACCCTTCTTTCATAGTACTCAAAAACTTGATATGCATGACTATCACGTGGTTCTCCATGGTGCTGAATTCAAATATATGACTTGAAACTGCATCGTGTGTCCATTTTAACTGGCATTCGCCGTTCGAAGGAGCTCAAAAAGGGTCACAAATGCCCCAAATTGCAAATAATGCCACTTTTTACCCCATAACATTTGTCCCTATCCATTAGAGCTTTCTGAAACTTGGCGAAAATATGAAGGCAACGTCGATCCTTCACACTTCTCACATCATTTTTTCACTATTTTTGTGGCGCCATCTCACATGCAGCACCAGAGAGGGGCCACGCACGCGCAGACTGTTTGATTATATACATGTGTATTATATACTTTACTGTATTTTGTTACTAATTTTTTTATGCCGTATCTCGGGGATCTACTGCATTTAAATTTTCCTTAATACTTGGTGAGATAAAAACTATTATATTTGTTTGGGAATAGTCCTAAATTCATGAAACAGACTAATTTAACAATCTGTAGTCCCTTACAGCTTTTTATTTTGATATCTTAACATAAGGAAACTAATGTAAAACAGATTATAAAAATGTTTTTTTAAATAAATATTAAATTGTCATAAAGACGAAAAAATGTATTGGACAAAAGCTCTTTTCTAATTAAATCTGTTATCTATGTCTTTTATAAGATTTGCAATTTTAATCGTTTCTTTATTGTTTGCAGAAACTTTAACTGACACACAGAGGTCACACATGCTGTTGAATCACCTTCCATAGGATTAAATATCTCTGTTGAGAATGCTTCATAGGCCGACCACTACGCTCATCATTTTAAAGACTCTAGTCGCAATCACAAAATTTTTTCACCCACAATCGTACTAAGATAAGGGGCAAACGCTTTGCCGATATTCGAGCTCTTTCGGCAGCTTTTCGGCATAGCTTGAATTGAAATAAGAAAAGTGTGCGAATTTGATTTTTCCATCTTGTATTCAACATTCTGAAAAGAAGACATAACTGTTTTAAAACAATTGTAATTTCAACGATTAGATAAAGCGAAAACCCTTCCTTTAAAATGATATGTAAGTAAAAGTATTATAAATAGAAGTTATTTTAAAATACGCCGTTTGCTATCAGAATTTAAAAATCCACAAGAATCCGGAGCAGAAGAACAACCTAACAATTTTCCCGGCAATCTTGGAAACGGATTTGATGTATTGGTTTCATTTCTAATCGCAGGAGCTTGTCAAAACGTGATGCGCCTACGAGATAAGAGTAATTTAATAAAAATGAATCCAAACGTAAATCAAAACGGTTAGAGAAGCTTGATTTCAGGTGCATAATATTAATCAGACGAGTTTTTTCTTCCACTGTACCACATTCCAAAGGGCAGAAGAGAAATATATTAGTCATTGCAGGCATTTGAAGTGTTTCTATTTACTTTGCCTCCCTACGAGGGCATAGTAAGACACTGAAGTTGTTTTTTTAACGTGTAAAAAAAGAACAAAATTAAAAATTGTATCAGTCGTGAAGTATTTTCTCTTCCACTAACCGAGAACAAAAAGAACTGAAGTGTAGTATCAGAACAGATACTACACTTTGATCTTGACCCAAAGGCAAAGAAAATGTTCGTCTGCATAAATATCTACGATAAACTAATAGTCTTGTTTTGGAGATCATAAAGAGAGTTAGATCAAAGAGAAAACCTTGAGGGACGCCAGCGTCAATATTATAACCTTCTGATTTCTGCTCATCGACAAATAGTCTTATAGACTAATCAAAGAGAATAATAATTTAATAATTGAGAGAACGTTTCCAGTTATCCCGGAAATCTTGTAAAGTAGACCTTTATGCTGTATCCTTTCAAAAACTTAAGACGTGTCAAGAGATTTACCAATCCTGTGTAGTATTACAGTTAAAAAAAAAAAATTATTACATTTTTACCCCAAACAAGACATATTGCCACTTTGGTGTAGGAGGCTACTATCAGGGGAAATAACTACTGGGGATTTGGGCAGAAAGATGTCGGTTCACGTTGCACTTGAACTTCTGCACGTCAGTACAGTTGGGGAAGCAAGGACCTGGAATGGTATTTCAAAATCTAGCGGTTCTAGGGAAGAAACTATTGAAGTAAAAACATATTTTACATCTAGGGATCTCTACAGTGTGGGGGTGAGATTTAGAAGCCTGTTGGGTTTGTCGATGGTGTTCACATCGTGGGGGCACAAGTGCTTGCAGTTCTTCAGATCATTCACAATTAAAATACTTGTAGAACAGGCAGAGGGATGCAACATTTCGTCGATGGGACAGAGGCTGACGCTTAGATGCCAGTTCAGGGCCTATCAGACTTGCGACTCTCTTGTGAACCTTGCCAAGGAGCGAGAGACTAGTAGCAGATGCACCAGCCCAAATATGACAGCAACACTCCATACATGGGCGAGTGATGGCCTTATAGAGGTACAGGATACTTTCGGGTGTTAGTATTCAGTTGTAGATCTAGCAGGACAGAGCCATATTGTATGAAACTGAATTCGTTTGGGGTGGTTAACAACTTCTTTATTGCTCACAGATTCCAGCAAGTTACTCATAATGCACAAAAGATTGATTGGTTGGGTCACAGGGGAAAATGAGCGATCTCTATAATTTTAGATGCGGTAAAATGTTGATAAACTTTTCCAGGGTATTATAAAAACATTTCTTTTTAAAGCGGTGCTGAAAGATCTTTGAAAATGTGGGATCAGTTTCGGCTAAATCTTTTTGGACACAGAGAGAATGCTTATTTACTGGAATTAAATTAAATGATTAAGGATCAGCTTATTTACTGGAATTAAAGTGTTTTTATAAGTTTAGCAACATCACGCACAGATACATGTATGTCGCATAACGTATTTTCAATCACAGAAGAAATGAAAGTAAGTACGAAACCCTGATGATATGGCAGAGGTTTCTAAAAAGTTCTAAACAAGGAGTTTGTCTATGTCAGATGCTGATGAAATAACCATCAAGCATATTAAAATGTTTGGAATAGAGCACACTTCTCTATTTAGGTGCCTGGTTATTATTAGCTAAAACCCAAGATGTTGCTCAACTATTTTAAACTTGATGGACTTAGCATACGATTCTCGCGTTCTTTCTTACTCTTTGCTGTGTTTTCTGGCAGTCCAAAACGCAGATTTAATTCAGAACATCTATTTCGTTTAAAGCAATTGAAAAAGTAATTTATATATACTGCACATTATGGAGTGGGTGCGTTCTGTTTATGTTAGAGTTGCTATTTGAAATAACAACTTGTATGGTCTATTTTCAAATTAAAATATTTTCTCTAAATCCCAGTAAAGTGTATTCTGTTTTTGCCGAGTTAACAGTACTTTTTACTTTTTGATTTTCGTATTTCCGTTTTTCTAATCATCCTTACTTTTACAAGTATCACATTATTTATTTTAATGATCGATTTTTGTGTAACACGAATTTATTTTGAAAGCTGTCATTTAAGTAGGTTTCTTTTTTTCATTTTTTTTCGACTTAACGCAAGTGGGAAATATATTTAATATATTATTTTTTGAGTCTTTGCCTAGTATTATTATTCATGACCGCCAATGCATGTTTAGGATCATATTCTTGTTTTTATTTTCTTAAAACTGATATATAAAACATTATATGGATACATTTATCGTCTGAAAGTCTTATTATTTTGGTGTATTTGTGATAGTTATACCCCGTAGTTAAATAACAATGCCTTAACTTATACATGTTTTTCAATTCTAAAAAAATGCTCAAAAGTTGTCAAATACCATAAAATAGAAAATGTCGTAAAAATACACGAGCGCAATTGCTGAGGTGTACGGAATGTAAGAATTGCCAATATCCCAGCACCCATTTAAATAATAAAAATATGGTTTACTTATTGTGATGAAGGAAAAGAGGACGAAAAGCGAGTCGGGTTTAAGAGGGGATACATAAAAATACGTCTTTCATTATAAAGACCATTTCTGAGTTGTCCGTAAATACATTAAAATGTCTCATGTTTATGAAAACATTAGTTTTTGGGAGGAGGGAGAAATTGTGCCTTACTTTGTACTACATAAGAAAACACCCCCTTCATATTACTGTAGGGGGGATAGACTCAAATATAAAATAATACGGTTAAGCACATATATGTTCAAGGACATTTCTAATGGGGAAATTAAAAGACAGAAAACTAGTAGTTATTCAAGAAAAAAGAACTTTACCTTTAAAAAGTGACTGAAATTCAACTTTTTTAATACAGTAAAACAAGGTGTTTTCCTTATATTTTTAAGTCGAAAAGAAGTGAACAAATGCAAACAAGTAAGAAAAAGAAACGCTTGTATGTAGTTTTATTATTTACCGTTTCCTTATAGCTGTGAAAATGTATATTTGGTCTTGTACAACATAGGGGAACCCGTGCTACTTAAAATAAGAATTATGTATGTACATATATATATATATATATATATATATATATATATATATATATATATATATATGTATATGGGTTGAGTATGTGTGTGTGTGTGTTTATAAATAAAGGCTTGTATATGCTGACGTAGACTATGAAAGGAATGCACTGGCCTTGTCTTGTCATCCTTCTGTTGGTTTATTGTGTTCTTTTCATCTTTTTTCTTTGCTATGTTCGAGTGGATTGCTTTCCTTTTTGCATTACCTTGTTTTTCCTCATATCATGTTTTTCCGCGTTTCTCCTAAACGGACTTCCAAAAGTGCTTCCATATGTCACACAGTATCACATCAAAATATTTTGAAAACGAGGCCACTGCATAGAGGCATTTTTATTAAGGTAAAACGTGATCGGATAATTCGGATGATTTTGAAATATTTCAAAATACCAATATAAACTATCTGGAAAAATAAGATCTGTGACTAAAAAGTGATCGTATAAAGTACATTATTACTAATACCTATGGTTCCTTTGTATTAAATTATCCAAAGTAGTTGAATATGCTATTGGAATTTGTTTAATTTTTCCCTGGAAATGTTATTTAAACGTTTTATTTTTTGCTTTAAACTTTTTTTGTTTTTGTATTACTATAGTTCATTGTTTTTATATTCTGCTTCATTTTATTATTAAATCAAACACTCTCCAGCTAATCACATTCCTACAAGAGGCCAAAGTCACATGACGTTGATGAAAAAATTGTTCTCGAATTGATCGGGTGGATCATTTTACTGAAACAAATTTAGAAAATCCCCCCACATTCTCCTGACATCTTCTCCATTTAAATTTTAATTGGATTATTCCTACTCTTTTTATTTCTTCAGCATGCACAAAAACGTCCCCCTTTGAAAATTAACCTAAATGATCTTTAGCACAATCAGGGTAATAACTTTTTTTGCGTTGACGGACATTAAGTTTTACACTTTATTTAATTATTGAATGTTCGGAAAATTCCCGTTGGACTGACAACGATAACTACTACTACTACTACTACTACTACTACTACTACAAAGGCTATTATTAATATCCACTTTTTTCTGTTGTTGAAAAAATATGGAGTAAAACTTATTTGTTACAGAAACGACCGCGTTATATCTAAAATTGTTCTCGATCAATGCTCATGTAAAATATCATTTAATCAACATAAAAGTTTCACAAATAAGTTACTCGCGTAAACATAGAATATTTATTTACTAAATTATCACACCCTTACTAATCTACTTACGGTCGCAGCATTATACGTATAAGACAGATAGTCTGTTCCAAAATTAAAAAAAAATAGTTTGCTTTTCTAGTATTTAGATTTGATTTTGTTTTAAATTATTCAGAAAATATAAGCATAACTAAAAACGCGCTTCCTCGACAATAGATTCAACATAAATCAGTCTTTACTACTTTTACGTTCTTAAACTGATATTTTAGACTCACAGTATCGCACCAAATTAAAAAAAAAACAATGTCACATTAAAACCGGAGTAAATATTTTTTAACCAATTTCTGATTGTGTTTTTTACTTTCTTATGGCCGCAGTAAGAGAGTTACCATTTTGAAGACAGCAGCATACTATATCATCATTTAGCTTCGGACATGAGTTGCGTATGAAAACGTCAAAATTACTAATATATGCACAATTTGTAATTGCATTTTTACCCAAAACAAGACACAGATCCACTTTAATGTAGGTGGGGGTACAATTTGGGGAGTTTAGTAGCAAGATGTCTGTTTACACTATGTCAGTACATTTGGGGAAACAGGAACGCCGAAGGCAATTCCAAGGTCTAGCAGTCCTTTGAAATAAATTATTAGGGCAGAAGGCTTTCTTACATTTAGGGATTTCTACTGTGTAGTGGTGGGATTTTGCTGATTGCCGGGTTTGTCTATGGTATTTACGTCGAGGTGGTACTAGGGCGTGTAGTTCCTGGGAGCATCTACCCCTAAAGTACTTGTAAAACATGCAGAGAGATGCAACATTGATCGAAGCGATCGAAGCCTAGCTAATTGTACAGGATTTATTAGTCATGGGAAGGGGTTACGAATAAAGACTCCAAGTCCGTGCATGTGTCTGTCAGAGTCTTTATGACAAAGTGGAAGATAACAAGAACTGTTAAAGTGGTTAGAAGAGATGGAGAAGTGTAAGTTAGTTTCGGTTAGCGCTAAGATATCCGGGGAGTTTGCTAGAAGAAACATGATGATATAAAATTAAATATATTGCTTAAAATAGTTGATGAAACTTATTCATTTTTAACTGGTTTATGATTGAATCTTTCGCTAAGATAGGCGTAAAGGATTTACAGAACGGCATCACAAAGAAAGACTACCACTGCGAATATTGCATTTGAACATTTCAATAAGACATAAAAATCTGAATAAAGCCCATAGCTTGAAAGATGCGTTATATGTAGAGGTAGAACTCTTGAAAAGCATGCACTTTTAACGAAATCCATCAAAATGAGATTGCTTTTACGTAGCCACACATTTAGGATCAAACTTTACAAAACTGTACAAGTGTATTTTAAAATGTGTTTTTAGAATTATTAGTTTATAGAATTATTAATTTATTATTAAATCAAACTAATGAAACTGTAAAAATCCCATATGTAATCATCGGAAGAAATATCAATTAATGCGACAGCCTATTCCATTTACTCATCTGCCTGCCGTTAGACCTGTTAAGAAAGCTACTCAATAAAAGCCAGCTTGCTTACAATGGGAGTAAGGACCTCCGACAAAATCCGAACAAAAAAGTCAATAGCCTAATTTTCATGGATAACCTAAAGCTGTATACTAAGATGTTGAATTAAGTCGACTCTTGTACGTGGTACATAACTACTCCAGAGATATTTGAAAATAAAGTTTCGTTTCAGAATGAATACGATAGCAAATACCAACGTCTTATGCACGACATGAAAATAAATCGGAAAATTACAAGAGTATGAAGATCACTATCATTCCAATAACTGAACTCATGAAAAAAGTATTACAAATATTGCCTGGGAAATATACTCGTGAACCAGAAGTTCGAGAGATTAAAACCATTAAACACAAAAGTGTGCGTAAAATCTTAAAAAAAAAAAGATTGGTATGTATAATATAAAGAGAAATTTCTTGCATCCAGTTAGATGTCACAACGCTAGGTAGAAAAACTTATAAGAAAATAGAAATAATTACTTAATTTTAGTAAACTGTCTATCCTTAGGCCGGAGAAAGCAAGTAATCGTTTATCTTATAATATTACTAGCGTAAAAAATAATTGTAAATAAAATAAATGTAAGACTTAAAATATTGTCGAATATATACATAAAATACGCATACACAAACAAAAGATATGGCTTTCTTATATTAATACGAATATTAGATCTTTTAAAAAATTAAGTTTTGTTTATAATGGAATTATAAATTTAGTTTATAATTGAATTATAAATGTTGTTTCTTATTGAATTATAAATTTTGTTTATAATTGAATTATAAATGTTGTTTATAATTGAAGTATAACTTTTGTTTATAATGGAATTATAAATTTTGTTTATAATTGAATAATAAATTTTGTTTATAATCGAATTATAATATGATTAAATTTGAATATAGTCGCTACTGTATTAACATGCCTTTTTAGAAGAATGTAATTGTATATAAATATATCTATGGTGATTATCTGGATCTAAATTGATAATATGTATATAGTAATGACAAAAATTAATTCAATTCTACTCCTATGTAATAGTGATAACAAATCATTTTTAACACACACATTATAATGGAATTCTTTAATTAATTATACCGTAAGTTGTATACCAAACCGAATTTTAATATACATATATATATATATATATATATATATATATATATATATATATATATATATATATATACTTCTAATTTGTTTTTACATAAGCAGTCATATGTTGCTACACAGTCTTGTGTATATATATATATATATATATATATATATATCGTCAGGAAGTGTAGCAATATATTACTGCTTATGTAAAAACAAATAAAGAGTATACATGGTCTACTTTGATATTGTGTACTCTTATATTAACCTCGTTAAACTTCATTGATTACTTAAAATCTGGAAAAATAATTTCAAATTATATATATATATATACTAGCAAAGGTACTCGTCCTTGAATGTGTTCAAAAACAGCGTTCAGAAAATGGACTCTGATTTATGAAAGTTTGATAGGTTATGAAAAGGAAGCGTTGTAAAGGGATAGCTTCGAACTTGGGGGTATCAAAACCAAAGCAAAATATGATGAAAGTAAAAATAAAATAGATAATAAACCGCATGATTTATTATACCATACATGTTCACATTGAAACACTCATCACAATATTCTTGTTAAACTTTGTGATATTTCCATTCTATCGAGGTCAGGTGCGAACGAACAGCCCATAATTTTATTTTACCATATTTCTTCAAACTGAAACATAATTATCAAAGTATACTTACGCAGATAGATATGAAAAGCCTTTATTAAAGTTTGTGCCTATTTCCATTCTATGGAGACCAGGCGCGAACGCAGACCCTACAGTTTTATTATACCATTCCTATTTAAGTTAAAACATACTCATCAAAGTATTATTATGTACATCTATAGAAAAACACTTGTACACGTTTTTTTTATTTTTTTTTTTATTTACATACTTTGTGGACCAGGCCCGAACGCAGACCCCAAAACTTTAATGGACCACTGTTCTGCCAGATTAAACATACTCATTCCTGTGTCTCGATACATCTCTTATCATTATATCTAATCAGTTTTTTTTAAATAGTCAACCATATAGGAGCGTATTCGTGATCACACACACACACATACACACAGACATCCAGCTTTATATATATATATATATATATATATATATATATATATATATATATATATATATATATATATATATATATAAAGCTGAACGTCTGTGTGTGTGTCTGGTCACGAAATAGGCTCATATATGGTTGACTATTAAACAAAAACTGATTGCATAAAACGATAAAAGATGTATCGAGGATCAGGAATGGGTATGTTCGATCTGGCAGAACGGTGGTTCATAAATATTGTAGGTTTGCGTTCGCGCCTGGCACCCAAAGTATGTAAATAAAAATGAAAATAAAAACGTTTACAAGGGGTTTTGATATAGATGTACATAAGAATATTTTGATGAGTATGTTTCAACTTAAATAAGGACGGTATAATAAATTTGTGGGGTCAGCGTTCGCGCCTGCACTTCATGAAAATATGACAAAAACTTTAACAAAGGCGTTTCATATCTATTTGCGTAAGTATACATTTATAATTATGTTTCAGTTTGAATAAATATGGTATAATAAAATTATTGGGTGTTAGTTCGCGCCTGACCTCCATAGAATGCTAATATGTCACAATGTTTAACAAGTTTTTTTTAAAAAGGAGTGAGGATCCACAATAACACCTTAACTTTAATCTTCATTCACGTTAGCTTTTATTTATTTTTTTGAGTTGAATCATATTGTGTGGAGTAAATTCACCTCATAAATTCCCGTTCTTATTAAAGTGAAAGCAAAAAAAAAAAAATGTCGGAACTTTACACAATTCTCGACACAAACTTTGCATAACTTTTTCCCCTTTTCCATTTGCACGTTGTAGTCTTTCGAAAATAGATAAATAATAAAAAATAAGAACGTTACTCGTTATCGTGGCAAAAGGAGGTAAAACTCTGCTCACGTGATTACGTGTCTTGATAAAAACATTTGCATAACCTTTTTATTTTTTATTTATATATCTGTTCAAGATTGTTTTATCACTGTATTAGAAGGAATTCAGTTGATTACAATCCTTTCTGCGTGGTCTTTACATTACAATAGTACAACCTGAATCCGACGGCGCAATACTACACCGTTCAATACTCCAAAAGTGAAACGAAGCTGTTCTGCTTAAAAAGGGCACAACTTACTTCTTATTCATATTTATATCGATGCTTTGCTTTAAAAAAACTAAAGTAATTACGTGTTTACTTTTTTAATATCCAAAATTGCTGTTTCGGATTATTGTACTAAAGTAAGTAAAGCTTCATTATTTTTCAAAGCTGTTTTTGTTATTTTGTGTTTCGATATTTCGTTGATATTATTTAGTAAGAGTGTTTAGCAGAAAAGCCAACAAACGACTACCCGAAAATATATATACAAGAAATAAATGTTACCATAATCAATCAAAGTTCAGTTCATGTTTTTTTGTTTGTTTTGAAATAGTTTTTAATGTTGTTTAGTTGAAATAATTTCAGCGAACCGAAATTAAAACGAAATTTTAGGGGATAACTAGTTAAATTAATTTTTATATTAACTACACATGCCATAATAAAATATTCCTCAAGTTATTTTAACGGAAAACATTAAAATATGTTTATAAATATTCCTTACGTTGACGGAACTCTCTTAAATTGTTAACACAGAATGCTCAGGTGCCCCTCCTTTAAATTGAAAACGAGGCTCTCCATTTCAAAGTCGCTGCCATTTTGATTTTTTTTAAACCGGTTCGTGTATTAAAAAGAAATTACAAACTACTTAAAAATACAAACCAATGAACTTTTCTACCATAGAAGTAACTTTTATTGACTATGGTAATATTTATTTCTTTTATATTTATATTATTATACATATAACATTTTCTCTTTGTAAGGAAATATCATTTTGTTGGTCACTCTTGGCTACGAATGGAAACAAAGTTGATATAAAAAATATATTTTCGTGAAAATTATATTTACTTTTATCATATTTTGATTATGCTAAAATGTTTGAGTATCAAAACCTATCTCTTTACAACCCCCTCCTTTTCATAACGTATCATACTTTCATCAATCACAGTCCATTTTCTGTAGGCTATTTTTGAACCCAGTCTAGTATATATATATATATATATATATATATATATATATATATATATATATATATATATATATATATATATATAGTATATGATAAGAATAATGGAAATAGTATTCCGACAAAATAGAGAAATATAAAGGAACAAACTGAGTTATGTGTTCATCAACGTTTCGTCTTTATTTCGTCCAGTGCACGTATGGAAATAAAGACAAAACATTCTTGAACACATGACTCGGTCTGTTCCTTTTATTTGTATTTCTTTCTCTCCCTTTCTCTCTCTACCCTCTCTCTCTCTCTCTCTCTCTCTCTCTATATATATATATATATATATATATATATATTTATATATATATATATATATATATATATATATATATAGAATGTTAAACAGAATTATAGATAAAATTTAAATTTCAACTAATTATAATTTTTTAATAAGGGAGTAACCACATATCAAGGTCTGAGGGTTATTCGAGGATAAAGGTTAATGTATGCAGTGTAGTCCTTGGGACAGTTTGTAGAAGTCGTTTGTAGAAGGAATTTGGTATACATGGACCATTTACCAGGACGACTGAAAAAAAACTTATGTACGTTGACCTTGATATTTTAGTGGAAAGCAGACCAGTGGAACAGAGTTCCACAGGCGGACAGTTTTAAAGAAAAATCTTTGTTCATAGGATCCATGTTTAAGTTCAGTCAACGATAGAGAGTGGGGGAATTCATTGATAGTGATATTGGCTAAATGAGTGTTTTTATGAAATGATTAGCGAGAGAGGACTATAGATTTTCCACTTAAAACAAGTCACACATTAATTCGCTTGCATATAAGTTTACTACAGTAGTCTGTTCTATGTATATGATTCAAATTTTCAAAATTCCTGTTTGAATATCGCAAATCTTTTATTAAAAATAACAGTATATATAGCTACACCCTCCATAGTAAATCTGGCAAAGAAATCCACCCGTGACGTTTAAATTAAGTAGAAATCACTCTCAGTAGCAGAGGTCATGTTATCGTTATGTTACTTATAAACTTATGCATTTGGAATGTGTAGGAGATAAATCATAAAACTCTATTTCTACTGGACAAAGAATATTTAACGAAGACAGACATTTTTATGTAGCACGATGGATTTTTTTTTGTATTCAAAATATTTAGGGCTTGCAAGTAAGAATCGAAAAGCCATGCAAATTTTATGCATTAATTTTCTACATTCCTTTATTTAAAGTCGTTTGAGAAGAACATATTGTTGTTCTATTAAAAAAGGTTTATTTTAACTTATGTTAAGTGCAATACTTATTTTATTTTAACTAATAACATGTTATTAAAAAATTCGGAGCACAACTGAATAATCGATGAAATATGGAATTCAGTTTTATGTAATTATTTGCAAATACATGAAAATAGAAATTGAATCATCCGTGCGTAAATTTAGACAAATTCCATCTTTGTGAAATAATTACAATAGTATTAGATAACAAATAAATGTTTCCTAAATTTCAATTATATTATAGTGAAATTAAATAGTTCTATTATAGAGTTAAAAGGTTTTAGATTAATGTTGTTACAACTTATTAAAAAATATTCTAACGTTTTATTGAGTTCAATTAATATTTAGTAATCAGTTTACAAAAATTGTGAAGATTCCATGAATTTTTATTTCTTCTGCTATAAAACTGAGATATTTTAAAGAGTAATAATCGTACGATAGATTAAGTCATAAATATAACACATATTTTCGTAGATGTTAATCATCATAATTGGACATGAATTTAGTGCAAAACTTTACGAAATTGATTTGTTTTACTACGTCCTTCATAAAATCAGGTATGTTTGTATGTGTGTATGAGTGTATGTAGTGCACGTGTGTATGTAACACTTAACGAAATTGATTTAATTTTTATGTTCTTGATAAAATTAGGTATCTATCTATGTGCGTTGCTATTTACACATTTCACTCCTTATAAATTCTGAAACAAAACTCCAAGGGAGGAAGGCGCATAAAATGCTATATAAATCGTTTAATTTAGCCCTTTATGAACAATGTAAACATGACAGTCGAAGTTCTTCAAAAACTGTAATCAAATCTAATTTTTACAAAGTGTTTACAATATGTCTAAGGTAAGTAAGTATATTCTAAATGTACTGATAATTTATGATCTTTGGAATAATTTTGATAGGTATATAAGGTAAGTTCCCTAATTACACCTGTAAATATTTCAGATTTGCGTGAAATTTGAATAATAATACTTAAATCTCAATAAAGAGACGTTTTCTTAATTACAATATCTTTTTAAGACCCTGTAGCTTAAGCTGAACATTTTCGGTGTGCAGTGTCGGTCGGAAAAATGTACATGTTGGATACTTATATTTTTTTTTACCGTGCTGAAATAATGTTATTGTTTTGAAAGCCATTCTGAACATGTTAGATGAGAGTGTTTAGTAAGTAATCGGCACTTCCACCTTAACATTTAATAAACACGTGATTTTATGTTCAATAATAACGTGATTAAATTTTACTTCTATAAAGTTTGTGAAACATTTATAATACAGATGTCAAAATGCAGAAAACATATGTAGTTTACATCAAGCGAGATACTCGTGTTGACCTTAAAAATACCATGTTAGTAAGAGGGTATTCGTCGATCTAGAAGAAAAAAAAAGTAAAAAAAAGGAATAGGGAAGGTCCCATCATAATGCAAAGTAAAATCAAAGCCAAAAAGTAGCGTCGTCGGTAACTGCCTTGGTTGAAAACTTCTATTAAATATTAGTATTTTTAAAACGCAAATAGGTTACAAATCTGTAGGTAAATCAAAATGATTTTTTTTTTAAAATAATTTCTCAACAGTAATTTCTATATAATGTGCTTATGCACCCTCATTTACCCCAACGGTAATTTTTACACAAATAGTAATAAAAGAATTATATTACTTAATATTCGAAAAAACTACGTATTGCGGAGAATTTAAATCCGATATTCTTTTTAAAAACGCTATTAGGTCACTAATAATGTACGTAAACGATAATCTCGAATAGGCGAATTGGGTGCTAGCAACCAGTGGAGTGCTGGAACTGTGTAAGGGAAAAAGTATTATTTTGAGTAAGAAGAAATGGAAAGTTAATAATTGGTGTAGGAGTTTATGATCCAATTAAGAAGGGTGCCTAGAAAAAATGTTATAATATGTATATATCTTCCGGGTGTAGACCAGGGCCGGGAAAGGTAATGTAGATAGAAAAGGAAAAAAAATAAAAACTATTTCGTCTGTATATGATAGCGATCTTGATGAAATATATTATTTTGTTCTAACCAATAAATGTGACTATAACTGTGTTCTAAAGTTATATAAGATTGCGGATAATAGTTTAGATAAATCAAATTTGTATGCAGCATCTGTTCTTGCAACCCTACGCTAATTTGGTCGAGATAGGAATTTCTGCAATCAAAATATTATATATATATATATATATATATGTAAATATAATACACACGCACACACACACACACACACACACACACCCACATATATATATATATATGTGTGGGGGGTAGGTGTGTGTGTGTGGGTGTGTGTGTTTTGGGATGTAGCATGACCTTCCTGCATTCTTTCTTAATAAGCAATTAATGAGTTAACGAATATTTTCGCGTTATCACATGAATTTCATGATAATTAGCCGTATTATTTATCAATATTAATTAAATAATATACATTGATCATATTGTATTAAATGTGATCATTATTCCATTTAATTTTATAGAATATTGGGATTTGTCCTTGTTAATTATAGTAGAACCTAATGCATTTCATTTTATTTTTACCAAATTAATGTCGGATGTTTTAGCCTCTCCTTCCAATAAGCCTGTCGATAACCGCAATTTAATTCATAACGGTCCAAATTCCCTTTTAATGACATCTCATTAGTGGACACATTTTACATTCTAATCAAAAACGCGGGAATATTATTGAAAATGGTTGATAATGAGAAGTAAATATCTTTATCATCTGACGCCATATTTCGCACGTTGGCGCCGTGGGAAGACCTAATTTAATCACATAAATTCTATTATTAGAGTGATTATTCTTTGTACATCTTTGTTACTAGCTGCATTAGCCAGATTCATTGGGTATACAGATAAAGATTTGACTTTTATAAATGTCATATATTTTTACATGTTTACTAATTATGAATGCATACTGTTTTCTTCAGTACCTTACGAAATATACGCGATTATTTGCCTTTATAATACCGGCTCTTTATTTTATTATTAAGGTGTATCAAACGTTGTTAGGTGCTAGGAAAATATTTTTTTCGTATGTTTGTTATTAGTTAAATAATCTTTTTTTCTATTTCCTTACTGGTACAAAATATCGAGTTGGAGGAGCCAAATTTTAGTCCAAAAAATAATTACACCTTAAGGAATACGACAGAAATCCTGTAGTCATCGCCTTTTCTCATTTAACTGTGAATTTGCTTTCTTCATGTATACCATAGCAACGACACACTAATAACAAGCTCGTAAACACCTTTCCTATTTATGATTATAATAAATTAAAACTACAAAGGCCCTTGCTCTGAAAAAGAAAGGTAATAGGTTTTTTTCTCTTTTAACCATCTCTAACACGAAAAGTAACTTGTTATCGGTTTGGAAATACCTTAGTGCTTAGTTTCTGTTCGGAAAAATATTTCTTTACATTTTACTACCAAGTTTATTTCAGAAACTAACATACATAACATACGAATTAAACTATTTATTTTTCAAAGTTGATTATCATATTAATAATACCTAAAAACTCGTCATATTTATTTAATTGTATGTGACAGTTTTAAAAAATATATACATAATTTTATTGATTTTAAGATTCTAATCATATATTTTCTTCGTTGACAGCATACACAATGCTGCAACTTCTACTTATAATATCGTAGACAGTGTTTAAGAGTTCTATTAATAGCGGCGAATCGCATACTATTTTGTCCTCAATTTTAGTGATCTGATCCAATTCCTTCTTAATGTATACCATTTACAACATTTATTTATTCCGTAAGAAGCAATTATTTAAACTGAAACGGATATCTATTTTTCATGTATGCGATTTCTTGTCGACAGGAATGTGTACTCTGCAAGTAAAACAACACCCATTAAAACAAAAATAAATGTTATATAAAATAAATACGCATCAAGTGCGCTTGAAACCAAGTCACAGCGTTATAGGAAAATTATAAAAAAAATATTTTACTTATTTGCGATTCATCACAAATATATTTTAGAGGTAGACTCCATCTTAAGTGTCTTCTTTTGTTTCTTTTTTTCCTTTTCTTCTTCCTCAGCGCCAGTTGATGAACTTGGTCAACTGTAGTAGGCAATTCTAAAATCCGGAGTGTTGGATGGAAGACGTCAAGTTTGAGCTTACGACAAAGATCAAAAAGTAGAGAACTATCGCACCACACTGTAGTACTAGCACACAAATGGTGACAAGCTATCGAAAGACCTGAATGACACAGGATCACACCCATCTTTATTATTAAATTGTATATTGATCTATTTCGCATGAACGTGTAATATATATATAAATATATATATATATATATATATATATATATATATTGTAAATTGTTTTTTATTGTATTCACTTAAACAATAAATGTTGATTGCAATTGTCAACTTATAGTTTTAATTTTCTTTCTCTTATATATATATATATATATATATATATATATATATATATATATATATACACACAAGAAAATAAATGGATGGATGTATATTAAGAAATGAATCAACCGATAATAAAATATATAACTACACAGCGTGCATATGAATAAATATTTGCTTTGTAAAGCCATATTCAATTATAACAAATATTACTTCTGCTTAATTACAATTACTCAACATTATTTCAGAAAAGATTTTCTTCAAAAATAATCACATGAAATCTTACGTAACGTGTAAAAGAAAATTATTGAAGTTTTTTTTTTTTATCCTCTGCGTTACCCGGGTAATGGAGATGGGTAATGCATACGTTAAAGAACTGCCACATTCATCCATTACAATAGGAAATAACATAACATGTAGTATACATATATAAATATATATATATATATATATATATACATATA
Organism: Euprymna scolopes; assembly: GCF_053919585.1. NCBI lineage: Eukaryota > Metazoa > Mollusca > Cephalopoda > Sepiida > Sepiolidae > Euprymna > Euprymna scolopes. Next base: position 33,998,314 of record NC_136492.1, read on the forward strand.
TATATGTGTGTGTGTATGTGTGCATGTGTGTGTGCAGGGTGACCGAAAAAAACGGGCCCCAACTCTAATTTGTCCGAATGAAATGAAACTTTAGTCATAACTAGTTTATTATATTCAAAACATCACATCAAAACACTAAGGTCCTTGGCCTTTTTTCTCCGTTCTACAGCATATGTTCTAGATGGCCTCCATTAAGCTTTTGTGTTTTTTGGTTTTCCCCTATATATATATATATATATATATATATATATATATATATATATATATATATATATATATATATAAATATATATATATATGTATATATAGTAATTTATAAAATATATATGGCGATTAAGCTACACTGAATATTCTGCGTTTCATCCAACTATAGGATTCGTCAGGCTTATGCGCATAAGCCTGACGAATCCTATAGTTGGATGAAACGCAGAATATTCAGTGTAGCTTAATCGCCATGTATATTTTATAAATTACTAACTAGCTCTACTTACGTATTGAGCACTTTTGAAGTAAATACTTAAAGTTTACGCATAAATCTATACTTTCGTATATTAAATTTATGCGAATAAATGAAGTAGTTATATATATAAATATATATATATATATATATATATATATATATATATATATATATATATCTTGTTTCAATTCAGTATTAAAATACTACCGTGGCAACTCCCTAGCTCTGAAAATAGTCACTAAGCTAAACGGATGTATGATTTCCTTCATAGTCGGTCTGGATAAAGTATATCTTAAAATTTCCGACCTGGGGGAAAATATCTTTAAATTACTTTAAGTCCTATTAATGGTTATTTCACTTCGAAAGTTATATTTCACAATCAATGTACTCTTCGCTATTTTTCAAGAACTTATAAATATTTTGTTGTGCAGTCTTGATGTCGCGATAGCATACACACACGATATTTTCATAATAAGGGAAACTAGTAAACAGCATCGAGAACATATCTACAATAAATTCTCTCGTGTACAGAATTTTGGATTTAAAATAAAATATGTAAAGTGTAATTGCTTCATGAAAAAAATAAAATACTTGGAAAATATAATACACAAAAATAGAACAGCATTAAAAGATATGCCGCCTCCAAAAATATTACAGAACTACAAATTTTTTTGCCGTTCACAAACTATTCCCAGACATTCATTCCCAATGTGTACGAGCTCTATCAAACGAGCTATTAAAAAGAGTTAGGTGTGGAAACTGACACCGAAATTCTAGATGGCATTAAATCAATTAAAAAACTGACGCAGTGTGACCTAAAACTGGATATAATAGTCGCTAGCGATGAAAGCTGTCTGATGGGAGTAAAAATCAATTGCACACGCAGAAAAGTTATTGCTGTAATCGTCTCTGTTACAAACGTCTACCAATAGTGAAATAGGCGATTCTTTATACTGCAGATCAAACATAAACATCTTTTGGCCATATTTGGGTTGACTAACAGGTTTCATCACCTTAGCAAATAGTTTGCTGAGGTGGGGCGATATTCTTCTGAATTACAATTTTTTACAAGGCGTACAAAAACAACAGAACTTTCTAGAAACTATTTACAAGACTCAAAATACTCGAAAATACAGTGTATATTATTGAAAGCGCCCGTGGATTGATCAAAACTATGCGCTACACGAAGAGAAAAAATATATTAAGACGATATATGACAGTTTTGAGATCGAACTACCAAAAGCGTCGCCAGAACGCCGCCGATCGGGAAGGTAAAGGGAAATTTACGAACCTTTTATAACTATTGATAGAAAAAGGTAAAAGTATTCGTACCCCTTTCGGACGAAAAACTTGACAAAAGGGATGTCACTCACAATGGACTCTGCTAACCATTATATAAACCAGGAGCCGAACGCATCCGTGAGAAAATACCGTGATCCAGTGCCAGATTACATACTGCGTAACTGAACAGTCGGAAATACCAACAACCTTTCGGTTTATTCACTTTCTTGGGCAATATATTATTTTTTTCCTAGAGCTTTGGTTCGCGTTTTGTTTATAAGACTTTCTGAAGACTATATTATTTCTAATTATTAACTATACATTTAATCTCATTTATTATATGCGTTTAATCAAAATTAGTTGGTGTAAGCTGTTTAACTTCAGTTTACTTGTTTTTTATGTATTCATTTGTTGTTGCACTTAATATTTGCTTATTTTATTCGGTGTATGATTGAATTTGCTTGGTTTTAATTAAGTTTATTAAATAAGTGTATATTTGCTGTGTTTTTATTTAATGCGATTTCGTGGTAATTCAAACCAGCTTGGAAGAAATTTAAATTTTCGTTTGAATTATTATTTATTCATAAAACTTGATCATATAAGAACTCGTATTGAATCAACTTCGCAAAAGAGAATTTACATATGACGCCTTAGTTTGAAATGGTTAGAGTTCACGTGCTTACAACATTAAAACATGAATGCGAAAGGCATGAATCCGAGTTATGCAGATTGCGTTCTGCAATATCTCGTGTCACGCGGAATTAATATGCCTAAGATCGAGAAAGCCCGCGATAGTCCGATTCAGTCTAATGGATACCTTGACTTTTATGCGTACGGTAAATAATTGAATTAAATAGAAACATTAAAGGTAAGCATTCATCTGACGAAGAAAAATATTTGTAAAATATCCTATTATACCGTACCCTTGTTGGGCGTAAGAAAATATATATTATAATGTTGGAAAACTATAAAAAACAAACTTGCACACACAAATACACACAGGCATATATATGTATATACATACGTATCTATATATCCATGAAAGTGAAAATATGTGTGTGTGTGTATGTGTGTGTGTGTGTGTGTGTGTGTGTGTACATTTCCCTACCAAATAACTCAAAGATCAATTTTTGGTCTCGAGACTCGAGAGTTAACATAAGGAGTATTGAAGTTTGGGAAAATATTTTTAATCAGTTTTTGGCCAGAAATTTGGTTGTCAAGGAGTCGGAGTTCAACGATGTGGCCTTTGAAAACTCTACCAATTTTGCGTCTAAATCTTGAATTTTTTAATGTAGGTTACTTGGACATGGATCAAACTTTTTAATTACATTTGAGACAAAAATACATGTTAAGGGGTACAGAATTTGAATCAAAGTTAAAAAAACAATAGACCTCTGTCGACCCTAACAAATTACTCAGCCACTTTCAGGTCTAATTATTCTAAATTTTGCATAAAGGGTATTCAGAAATAGGGCAAGCTTTTTAATCGGTGTGTGTCGAAAATTTGAGCTACCAAGCGGTCTAAGTTAAAAAGATTTGACCTTTGGAGTGTTTAAAAAACTAATCCGCCAATGTTGGGTCTAAACATTTGAATTTTATACATAACGGGTATTCAGACATGCGGCAAGCATTTTAATCAGTTTTGGAGCGAAAATTCCTCTGCTAAAAGTTCAAAGTGTAAAGAGGTGACCTTTGCAGATTTTTCTAAATTTCTCCGTCAATTTTTAGGCTAAAAACTTGAAATTTTAGATGTAGGTAAATTGGAGACGGGTAAAATGTGTATTTTGATTTGAGACCAAAATAATAAATATTGAAGAGTAAAAATTGGGGTCAAATAAAAAAAAATATTGACCTCTGCGGTCTCTACGAAATTACTCAGACAAATCTTACACAAAGTGTATTTACACGTAGTGAAATTTATGAACAGCACAGAGGGCCTGAGCAAAGCCGGGCTGAACTACTAGTATATCAATATATATTAAAACATATAAAACTCACCTACTCTCTGTGTCACCATTTTTTCAAAGTGCATTCCATCTGAGCCGCAAGGTTACAGAGCAGTGCTAGGAGTGTCAAATAATTACATTTTTAGTTGACAGTTCTTTTATTGCGTTTTAGCCGATAAGAACAGCTTATAAGAGCCAAAACAGAAAACTAATTGGAACTTATCAATTGGAAGTCGACTTAAAGTCATTTCGTACGCATGAGTTTATATATTTTATACGTTGTCGGCTCATTTTATACAAGGTCTTGTCCATCTGACGATAGCTACAACGGTAAATAGTAAGTCTGAACTCACTACTATGGATTGGGTACAACATAGAAGTGTCTCAATGATAATAAATACGAAATTTGCATAAATAAAGCGTATTTTACGATCGGGCAACGCCGTGCTCTATTAATAAAGGGTATAAAAAACTATACACACATACCCACATACATACACACAAACACATACACATATACACATATTAATGAAATGTTTAATCTGCTTAACTCATCTGACTAATATGTACTAATTTGCTCCAAGATGTGTCTATCCATGACATCGCCGCATTGTATTGCCTAGTATAAATTGTTTTTTATAATTGTTTTCTCAACCGTGGAATTTCCACGTGATGTACCAATGATATTTAATACAGTATTCGTTTCAAATAGATGTTGTATAGGAAAATTGCTATCAAATTACTGGAAGTATATTTTGTGACTCATTAAGATGAAGAATTAATTAAGGCCAAAAACAAATAAATTTATGAGACAAAAAGTTGAATAAAAGCCGGAAAATTGAGTCTGAATTAAATGAAAATTAATTTAAACGAATTGTATGTGTCAAAACAATAGGTATTTTTCTAACACAGCCAATAATTTTTGTAGAGTTAAATTATATATATTTGTATTCACACATGTCCATAGATTCACAGAATAGTATACACAGACGAGACCAGGTTTAAACAAGATCAGATTTCCATATTTCTCTCAAAATAGTTTCTAAGAACAATGTATATATATATATATATATATATATATATATATATATATATATACATTTGTTTTGTTATTTATAAAAGTAGGTACCGATAAATATGCTACATGTGTATAACCCTTGCGTCGTGCTATCATACAGATCATCAACCAAAGATATCGATTTTAACTTAATACGTTTTCTACTCTATAGAAAAAGAACTAACATACTCACGTACACTGATAGATACACAAGCAATTCCTTTTCATATAATAGAGATAGTATTTATATATGTGGGTCTATGTATTGCTTCCTATTTCTCTCTCTTTTGTTTACACATAATTAAATATATATATATATATATATATATTATAATGTAATCATTAAAGAAAACGTGTTTCTCGTATACAACACATCAGCATGGCTGATCCAGAATACACCCTCTAAAATGTAATGCCTACAACACTCAAACATGACCAAACCTTCCAAATTTAAGAATACATCTCTATCGTCATCTATAATTTTATAAAATTAAATATATGTGTGTCGGTGTGAGTTCTTTCCCTATGGACTCGAGGACAGTTGGGTTGACTTTTTATGAAACTTAACACAAACGTAATTAATATACATAACAAATAAACAATTTAACACAAATGTACTTCATATACATAACAAACATTATATATAATTTTCTTTAATTTTTCTCCAATAATTAAAACTCTGATTGGGTTTATTTACTTACATGAATATTTTCTTTGAAATAAATATATGCTCTTATCTTAAAGATGATAAAATTGTATGTAAGATATGAGAAAACATAAGATGAAATGAGAGAAGAAAGTTCTATATTCGAGAATCAGTCTAAATATGAATTCAATTCTTTCGAAAACCATATCAAGTCGCAATTTCGTTTTCATCATTTGCACTTCATAAATGCCCAGAACAATTTTACGAAACATAAGAACAGATTCTTATTTTTTTCTTATTTATTTTACGCACAATCGTAAACTCATCTCCATGTTAAACGCCGAATAACATTCTAAAAGATTTCACCTCTGTTTTTTTATATGAACGCATAGTTTATTGTAATTAGCGTTAATTGCGTTACTTTCTCTACTCCTACGAGGTTTTTTATATGGAGTAATTATTTGTTTTTCCCGATGAATTAATAGTTGTTCTTTATTTCTGTTTTATAAAGAAAATGAGCATTACAGTTTGCTATAAAAAATACGCTATTAATCATAGTGGGTACTTTATTTATGTTATACTTTCATCTTATATAAGAAACATTTGTTTATTTGTAAAACATTATTGTTTTTGCGTGTGTGTTTACTCACACAAATATTATATTTGGTTCTCTTATATTACGTTATTTTTGCGTGTTTTACATGTATGTTTATACGTTTGTTTTCGCCAATAATGTAATATTACATATTTTACTTTCTATTTTACAATTAGTGGTTCGGTACAACACTTATGAAATATTATTTACCAGCAGGCCACCTGGCATTACCCTATGGAAAATACGCTTAAATATGATACTTTGATTAATGCAGATTTCGTAATTATTATTATATTATATTGGACTCAATATATTGTAATGATTAAAACTTTTAAATTTGTAATTTTGAAAAAAATGAGTCGTCCGCCACCACCGAGAATCTTAACGAAAAGATTTAGTTTAATATTTAGTTTTTCTTTGACATTAATGCCTGAACTATGAAGACATGTTCACTGCAATTAATTAACACATGAACGAATAGCTATTATGTTATGCAGACATATTCGTAATTCGGTCATTCGACCTTCATTTGTAAATTCCATATATTTTTTTAAACTTTCACACTTTTGCACCGATTTTTCCCGGCTAGAGTCCACATATAAAGTTTCTTATGAGCTCAAACACCCTATATATTAAGTTTCATGTTTGTAGACCAGAAATTGACAAATGAGTGTGTAGGCAAAAGTTTTTAAACGCATTTTTTATATACACACACATAAATATATATAGAAATGCTCTGTGATTACTATATATACTCTATATAGTAATCACATATATATATATAGATATTAAGCAAGTATAAATCATGTAGAATATCTGCATGAATATAATTACACGTAGTAGTAAATTAAAGATGATCATCTCATGAGAAAACTGAAAAAAAACTAATATGAATTAATTAAAACAAATATTTAAAAGAATATACTAACTAACTAGATGTTTTTCGAATGAATGCAATTGCACGACCTACATAAAACAAAGTTGTATTTTCTTTTTGAATGAATGGAAAGAAGAGGGTTTAATATCAATGTTAATACACAAAATTACCTAAATTTATAGAAGAAAAGATAACCTTGGATATTATTGGGTGATATAAGGTATATAAAAATATATTTAATTATTTAGCATTAAATTCGTAGCCTCTGAAACAAAGTATATAATCCTTAGCAATACTGCGTCCGAGGCAATAATAATACAATTAACATGTAGTTAAGCAACATTTTCATATTAATGTATGTGGGTGTATTACTTTAGGGAAATGTGTTGTCTGCTAATTTCAGCAGCTTTGAATTGTATTTGTGATTTGTGTCAACATATTAGGTTGGTGCAAAAATAATATCGTTTTTGACATACAACTATCGCGTATATAACAACATTATTTGGCACCATCGTAATATCAGGTTGTATTAATAATGTAGTAACAAGAATAGTGGTATTATTATTAGTAGTAGTAGTAGTAGTATTAGTAGTAGTAGTAGTAGCAGTAGTAACAGAAGCATGTTTTATTCCGTAAAGATGGCGATGTTGAGTCGAAAAGAATCGTGATGGATTGGGAAAACTTAATTTAAAGACATTTTGATAGTCCACAACGTTTATAACATTTAAATAACAAAGAACCTCGTAATTGGCCACAACAACAAGACGTATTACCAGGTGACAAGCAACAATGCACGTACCGTGATAGATAGAAGAAGAAAAGGAGATAATAACCAAAGAAATTATTACGTTATTTCATCACCATCATATAAAAAAAAAAATCGCGATTAAACAAACATATCATATTCTATTTGCTATATAGTAAGACAAGGATAAAGCTGATATTTGAGGGTGATTAGACGTATCGAAAAGAGATTGGATGAAAGTTTGCAGAAACAAATACTCAAGTTTGTTTATTAAATGCCAGGATTATATCCATGGTCATAATTACATTGACATATCTCATCCGATTTAGATATTGCTAAAGTAAATCAACGTCGCGTCTAGTCATATTAAATTGGTTAAAATAATTGAAAATAACAGAAGTTGCATGAATAAAACCACTTTAGATGTATAAACAATTACACTTTTTGTTGAACAAACTACCCCCCATAAATGAGAATGGTTAATATCAGATTTTTACTTACATAGATTGTAAATAATTTGAATACTTTGTCTTGATGTAATTTTTCATTTTTTTTTCTATGCTAAATTGTTGCTGTGTTATTCAATAGTTTTGTTTAATTACTCTCCTGATAATTTATGAAAGAGTGTTGTCATTTCATGTTGGTGTTTTGTCTCGCGCAGCGTTGAATTGTTGTATTGTTTTCAGTGAAGTGAGTAAATAAATTGTTAGTTGTAAAAAAATAAGTATTTTGGTGAACACTGGATAAAGTCATACATTAATTAACTGCCCCTCATAATGCATTTCAAACTGACAATTTTTGTCATATATGTTGTCCTTAAAATATTTTGAGGACATTGCATATTAAAAGATATTTTCTAAAATACATTTAGTAAATTATAACTTTGTCCAAATATATAAAATTCTTAAAATAAGAATTTACATGTGTTACCCTTTATCTACATAAGAATTGGCAAAAATACAAACATCACTGCATACAAGTTTTGAAAACATCCCAATAATATGCATAAAAGTAAAATAAAATGTATTTGGAATTGAATATTATTCGAATGAATAATTTGTGAAAATTTTCGAAGAAACTAGGAATTATCTGATAAGACTGCGGGAAATAATAGGGGATGTCTGCGGGGTAATTGGAATAACTTTTACATTTTTCTGTTTGCTGATATCAATATGTCCGTAGATTGATGAATAATAAACATAAGTACCAAGTCGAATATCAGCACATTTCACACGGAATCAAGTACATAATTTCTTAGTAAGGCTTCCTCTTCTTATATAAAAGGAATATATGCAGATTGCGGATTTTAGAAATTTAATGAACCTATGTTTAATTTACGTTTTAGTTGGTAGCTGTAATAGAGTATATTTAGTCCAAACTCAAAATAATAAATCTCTAATTTTCCCCGGATAGTATTTGTATATGCAAATAGATTTGATATATCATTTTCATTTAAATACGACGTAATTCACGTAGGCACATAGGTTCCAAGTAGGTCAGGGAAGTTAAGCAACCTTGAGTCTGGTCATTACGAAGATGGGTTACCATTTTGAAAGTCCAGTTTCTGTATGTGCTCTACGTTGATATCGGCCCTGTTTCCAGTCGTTTAGCTGATCTTCCACTAGATGTGGTTTGGTTTGCGCATCCCTTGCCACATAATTTCACGCGGAGGCATTAATCGATTTTTAAGTAAAACGGGTACATTAGCTTATGCTATATAACTCAAGTTATATTTAAAGATAAAATTATGTTACGTTTCTTAGGGCACTTTATATATAATCGAAATTCTATGGAAAAAACGTAGCTGTGTTTTGTCAATAATATTTCATCGTATTGATCCAGGTTATCGATGAAAATAACACAGCAAATCTATTTCATAAAGAAAAAAGGACTCTGTTCAAATTATTAACATTTTAAATTAAACGTTTTCTTTATTGTCTGAGAAAAATGTTATTGGTTTAAAAAATCATTCGATCTGCAAATACAAACTCATGAAGATGTTAATTTATTGTTATAAAAATACCTCCGCACAATATAATATCCTAGGCACATACAAAACTGTTTAAATTTTTAGACCTTAACGTCTAGATCAAGCTCGAATAAAACGGGCATTTCCCCGAGATGAACAAATTTATCCGATATGTCAATAATAAAACTGTTATATAGTCAGTGCACGACTATTAGTTTATATTTGATTATTTAACACATACGTTCTAAATGTACTATACACCGATTACTGTTTAGCTTTATAGTTTCGGACATAATTTGAGGCGGGGGTCCGGGAAAATATTCCCGCGTCTTCTTTAAAAAATGTTTCACAAGAAATGTGCAGCTTTTACAATAGATACTTTATATCAAGAAGTAAAAGAGATCAAAATTAATAATAGATGGTCATTAATTTAGAATGTGCAGACCATCGTAGTTTATTTTGGTTTGACGCCAGATTTTAAGAATAAATAATGTTTGGGAATTCCCAGCACGTCATCTGTTTCCGTGTTGTTGAGACCCGATAGGACGACTACCGCTTTAATATCTAGGTCAATTCCCTAGTGAATTTTGAAAGCAATTGAAACGGTCAGTACCGCGCCCGCACGCAACGATATCGGAGTTTGTCGATATTGTTTAAGAAAGATCGTGTCAGTAAGGAAAAACTTTTAGACAAGGCCAATTAAAAACCTCTAAAAATCTGAGTGATGTTGAATAAAAGAGACCAGTGTTTGCATTTTCTTTCTGTTAATATATTCTTTTTATATAAAGACTGCTTTTTGCCTACTATTAATCAGTTTATTTCTTTGGAAAATAAGTAAGTATTTATAAAATAGTAACTCTACATTTTTTAATTTTACAAATTACGTCCATGCCTCTGTGTATAATGCAACGTTCACGATTTCGCTCCTTGACTATTTCGTGTGCGTTTACCGTCTGTGTCCGCATCTGACGTTTTTAAATTGTTATTTTTTAAAATTCCCGTGGCAATTGTTAGTTGCTTCGAGACAACGGCTTAGTAAATGGACTAAAACGTGGATTCGTAGCTACGTTCGAATCATCCGACTTGTGGCGAAATCCGACTGTGGAATGGACCTACTTCGTCTCGACAATCTTGGCTGTCATGACCCTTGTGAGCTGCGATGTTGTTTGGCTGTGGAAATAATTATATAATATATCTCACATCTGAAAAATTATATCACTAATTGCTCGCTAGGTAAGTATTGCTGAATGGCGTCGCCATAACGAAATGTGAAAATTCCTACTTGTGAGACATCGGCTCAGGTTATAGCTGGGTAGATGGCCACGCCCTTTGTCGATACGAAGTAGGTCCATTCCACAGTCGCATTTTGCCGAAGATTGCGTGATCTGTATCAGTTTGTAGATTTTCTTGTGTGTGTGTGTAGGGGGCGTTTGCTGAGTTGGCAGAGTGTTTGCCTCACATGCAAAAGGCTCGGGTTTCGAATCCCTGGTTCGAATATGTCTAAGTGGTGAGGGCGAAAATCGAACGAAATTGGACTTCCGGTTTGTTAGTTGTCATGGCTCTTGTGAGCTGCCATATTATTTGGCTGTGGAAATAATTTATATATATATGTGTGTGTATATATATATATATATGCATGCATATATAAATATATATATATATATATATATATATATATATATATATATATATATATATATATATATATATGTCGATTAAAAAGTCGCTTGAAAACAATCAGGATTTTTTATGGAATTCGAAGTGCTTTTCGTCAGACAAACTTGTCAAGAATATGTGTCAGAATGTTTTTTCCTATAGAAATAATTATACGAAAGCAATAACGACGAAAAAAAAACTTAAATAGAATGTGTCCTACGAAATAGTTTCAACTGAAACCGAAGGTTTTTTTTTTGGCTTGCACAAAGTACTTGGGGGGACACATTCTATTTTTTTCGTTATTCCCTTCGTATACGTATTTATATGGGACAGAAAACATTCAGATATATATTCTTGACGAGTTTAACTGACGAAAAGCCCTTCGGGTTGCATTACAATTCCTGATTTTTTTAAATCTTCTATTTAATCGACTTATTTATTTTATGGTTCATTTCTGTTTCATCATTTTAATTTTTTTTCAATTCTAATAAAGATATATATATATATATATATATATATATATATATATATATATATATATATATATATATATAATGAAAATTACAATTGAATTTACCAAAATGATCCAAGATGGTAAAATTAAAGTAAATTATAAATATTAAACAATTAATATTTATAAAATTATATCAGCCAGATATAAACGCTCGATAAAACCAAACAGGAAATAGAGCTTATAATATAAGCTAACAGTTAATGAAATATGTTAAAAACACTTTGAAATGAGTTAAAAACATATTTAATCTGAAAAGGAAACGCTAGATAAATGGATAGTCTTTAATCCGCGGAGTTTCGAAGAAATACTCTCCTTCTCATCTGAGGGTAGGAATTAGCAAAATGCGGGATCGGATTTTGCATGCAGAAGTATTTGATGAAACAACAAGTACGTTAAAGATCTTACTTGAAAACAAAATAAGTTAAGCAGAGGGAATATGGTAAAGAAAAAGGTGATTACACATGAATGGATAGTCTGGTAGAAGATAAAAAAATCCTGTGACGGTAAAAATCTAAATGTTAAACTTCAAGAAAGTTAAAAGAATTTCCATTTATACGAGTAAAATCCAAGGAAATCCCGTAATTGGAAGAAAATGATCCATAATAATCCAAAGGAATAATTCACAAAATTGTGTACAAGGAAACAATATTAATAAAAGAAAAATAAGATGTCCTTTTCACTCTACTTTCGAGACATAACTATAAATAAAAAAAAATCTAGGAAGAGAAAGGAGAGAGAAAAAATGATTAAGTTAAATATAAAATATAAAATAAAGAGAAACAAAAGTCAAAATGACCCAGACAGAAAATGTTAAAGGCGCGAAAAAATATATAGGGCAAAATAATATAGGTCAACTGAAATGTACAGATCATCACTTAAAAAATGTCAGCAAGAGTTGTTAAACGACACTAAAATGAAAATAAAAATAAATAAATAAATATATAATAAATAAATAGAAAATAAAGAATAAATAAATAAATAAAAAAATATATAATAAAACATAAAATATAAAATATAATATAAATTATAATATAAAATAAAATAAAATAAGAATAAAAATAAAAAAATAAAAAAATAAAAATTATTTAAGGGAAGAAGATGGCCGGTATTTGCAATTTCAGGAAAAAAAAAGTAAGTAAATTTATATAGTGGAATGTAAGTAAATATACAGACAAGATATGAAAGTGTGGGTAGATTGATATATTAGATAGATAGGAAAGTTTAAAGAATAAAACAGAAAATGCAGATAAAAAAACCGGCCATGCAAAGAAGAGATAAAGAATTAAAATAAAGTATTAGTAAATTATAAAGTATTAAGAAGCATGTCGAAAAACGATAAAGTTAAAGAAAAAATTTTTTATATCCATATATATATATATATATATATATATATATATATATATATATATATATATATATATATATATACGAATTAGAAAACGCTCTAAGCGTATTTATTAAAATTAAATATTCTGAATGAACAATTAAACTGCTTTAAAACCAAGTTAAGACGCAGATATTATATTTTAACAACCATTCGATGTTTCTTTAGAACCTGAAATGTTTCTTATCGATTTTTTGTAGTGTATTATCGATTATCAGGAATGTATTTTTCTTCAACTTCATTTTTCTCCGTTTTTATCTGTTTGTGCTTCTGCTATCGTTATTGTATTTAATACTTTAAGCAGTATTTTCGCGAGTATTCTGAAACCTCTGGACTATTTCATAAACAATGCCTTTAATAGATTAATTCCTTACGCTTAATCTAGGTACTTTTTAAGGATGTGTGACTCTATATTATCTCAAATGTTGGCTCACGTGATTCCTAGAGAGTGGGTCATAGTGTGGTTACCAGTTCGCAGTCTAATATTCTTCCTATATTTAATGTTCTGTGTGTTATTTCATCTTTTTATGGTAAAAATGATTTCTTTACGAATCCGTTTGCTGAAGATGATTCTACTGATATCTCTATTCATTTTATAATCATCCAAAGATAGTTGCAAGAGCTGTTTCTGATATTGATCACTCTAAAGTTTACAATCCTGATATAGTTCCTCTTGTTCTTGGCAACTGTTGTGCATCTGAACTTTGCTTTTTCCTCTGGAAATTATTCAATCTGTTTATAGAAACCCTGTTTCCCTTTTTTATTGGAATACTCACTCAGTTGTCTCTATCTTTAGAACTACCAGTGATCCGTCTGACTTTACTTACTATCGTCTAGTTAGCCCCCTCTCTATTACTAACAACGTTTTGAACGGTGGCTCAATAGTAACGTTGTTAATTTTCAGGAAAATCCTGTCCTCTTTAGTAATCTTCAAGGTAGCTTTCGTGATTTTGATTTTTTGCTGATATTTTAACAAGTATAATTAAGTAAATCTGTTTGTTTATTGAGAAAGTAAATGGAATTTTAATGTGTTCGACAGTGTGACATTCTGGTTTTCCATATAAACTAAGGTATGGTATTGATAGCGTGGTTGTAGGTACTGTAGGTTATTTTTTAATCGAAGATAGTTATCTATTCATTCTCTTTTCATATCAATTTTTATGTTCTTTGGGGTTCTATTCAAAGCCACACTATGTTTCTTTTCTATATCAATAATCTCCCGAAGAATGCTTTTTTTTAAATTAACGTCTATCCACATAACACTCTCTAATCTCGTATTGTTTTTCGCTTATCTCCGATATTCACAAGATGCAAGGCAGACCAACGCTATTGGAACCTTTCCAAGTATTTTACGTATCTGCAATACGTTGTTTATATATTCTGGCTACACAAGAGCGCAGCCATTGCAGAAGACTTGTAAATATTCGCTTTTATTAAACGCTTTATATCATAATCTGATAAAAATTTAATTAATAAAAAATTATCATAAAACACGTGATACCATTCTTGAAAACTATTTAAAGGTCATCTGATCCTCTTCAATACGTGTAATGTTTTGCGTTCTTAAATACTAGAATAATATACAATAATTTTGATCAATTAAAATATGCAAGGAATCACGTTAAGTTGTACACTGCGGTATTGATTCACTTGTTAAGTTTAATCCTCTTAAGACTTATCTTGTGTTATTCAATCGTAGGTGTATGTCTTTTCGTCCTGAGATTCCGATGAAAACTTGAAGGAAAAACTTGAAAGAAAACAGACTGTAAAATTTCTTGCGCTTACTTTCTCATTAAATCTTTCTTGGGGTGCATATATTTGATCAATTGTTCTTTCTGTTTATCGTAAAATAGGACCTCTCTACCACCACATTATAAACACTTCCTCATACATAAAGCTATTCTATTATACAAAACCACTATAAAAATATGTTATCATATTTACGCTTGTTTATCTCCGTGCACGACTTGATCTGCTATCAAATAGGTCGCCCAATCGTCTTATTTGCAAACTCTCTCTCACATACTTCATGTTACTAGGCTCAGTTTTTTTCTATAAAAACTATTATGTCATGTGTCTCTTAAGAATTATCTGATCTATTTCTTGCTTCTTTTATTCGCCAACAACTTTGTGTTTTATCTAATTGGGCATACACTATTCTCATATATTGTGATAAATTTCAGCATTATGAAAAACCTTATTTTCCAGCTAAGATCAAAATATATTTTCTGTTCTCAGTTAAAAAAACAAACCCCTACTTGTTTTGGACTGAATATGTCTCACATATCTACAAATGTTGCGCTCGTCACTGTACACTACATTTATCCATCGCAATGATTATCGCGTATAATTTTTAAAAGACGGCTGTTTTGATACAAAATAAAAACATAACGCTTATTTAGTGACGAAACTTTCTATATTCTCTCGCCGCAATGCTTCAGTGTAATTAACATACTCTTGAGATATTCACAAGATGCAAGGCAGACCAAAGCTATTGGAATCTTTCCAAGTATTTTACGTATCTGCAAAACGTTGTTTATATATTCTGACTACACAATAGCGCATTCATTGCAGAAGACTTATGAATATTCGCTTTTGTTAAACGCTTTATATCATAATTTGATTAAAAATTTAACTAATAAAAAATTATCATATAAAACACGTGATACAATTCTTGAAAACTATTTAAAACCCATCTAACCCTCTTCAGTATATGTAAGGTTTTGCGTTCTCAAATACTAAAATAATATTCTGTAATTTAACACACAACGTAAATATAAGTTAGCTAACGTAAAGTTTGAGAAGTTTTCAAAATATAATGAGAATATAATGGGAATACAAAAAATTATTTAACATTCCTGTAAATTCTATTATTATTCGCCATAATTATGCACTTTCTTCTAAAATTTATAAATTAGCATCTTTTAAAATTAAGAGAAAATATTAGAAATCACACTGATAAGTCTAATTTAATTGAGTTTCGATATTTTATCCTATTATGGTAGATAATAAAATCGCTTTAATAAGAAAATGTAACAACAGAAGCAATATCACTTTAAAGGTTCCTCATAATTCCAAATTGTCATTTTTGGATAAAACAAACGGGTTTTTAACTCATTATATCAATTCGGCACGAAATAAAAAGCTATAAAAGTAACCTGTAAAACTTGTAAAAGATATATATATATATATATATATATATATATATATATATATATATATATATATATATATATTATACATATATGTATACATATATCATAAAATAACGTAATACTGTTAGTACGTTTACATAAGGCAGGTTAAGCAAATAGAGAGCACATTTGAAGGAAACATCACTAACTGTAATAGCGGCAAACTCGATAAATATTCTGGAAACTGTTGTAACATAAATTACAGAGGGAAAAGAACGGTCTACTACTTTATTTTGATCGTTCAGAATTACAATAATTACAATTCTTAGTATAGTAATGACAACAATAACAGCAATAGCAACAACAACTACAATAATAATAATAATAATAATAATAATAATAATAATAATAATAATAATAATAATAATAATAATAATAATACTTTAATATTTTGTAAAAAATTGCATTAATCTACCCATACTTAATAAGGGATTATGAGTTGCAAATGACGATATTACACTGAAAACGAGTAGCATCATTTAGATTAAAATTTAAATTACACAAAAATTCATTTTTCCACTTAAAGCAAATGCTTCTGTTGTCGCATCACAAAATCAGTGCTAAACAGCTATTGCAAGAACGAAAAATAATTTGCACCGCTTATTGAAAAATATGAATATTTGTCGGCCAGTCTGTGTCGTTTCTAATATTTTTTTGCAACGGATATTTATATTATGATACTGTATACACACGTGCAAGATAGTCAGAAAAATGTTTTTCTCCAAACAGAATTCTATAAAAACTAAATGAGGTGATCAACTTCCTGCTGTCCAATTTATAAGCAAATGCTTTTTATATTAACCTACGAAGAATGACGTTTCTTGCCTCCTCGAATCTTGACACACCTTGACATTTTCATGTCCACCGTGAATTTTCTGGTTAACTTAAAGAGTTAAACGACCCGTATTTGTTTCGAATAATCGAACTAATACTATCAAAACTAAATAGGGCAGGTTATAATGAGCGCGTACGTAGTATGACGCCTAAGTCTTATTAAGCAAGAACTTTCTCTGGAATATGTTTGTAAATTATAAGTTTGTATCTTTAATATTTTCGTATTTGTCTAATGTACATTTCATTATTTAATTCCATACTGCGGGACTTACCCTATTCATACTTCCTGTGTGTATAAAAATTGACTGTCTTAGGACTGTTTCTAAAAGTTTAAAAACATTTTGTTTTTATAATGTTCTTTCAAATTTTAATGGTCAAAACATCAAAACAAACTGTTTTTTTAATATTTATCGGTTATTGCATTTTATGGTTTAAGAAAAAAATTACATATGTTGACTTCAAGGCTTCTTGATTCACACTCAAACATTACTCAATAAAATTATAGTTAATAACCTGGTCTTCCATCTATTAACTGGAGAACTTCCACAATATTTACGCTCTAAAATGTTCTTATACAGTGAAGCAATATATATATATATATATATATATATATATATATATATATATATATATATGTATATATATATATGTATGTATATGTGTGTGTGTGTGTGTAGTGTATATGTAAACAAGTGTTTTATTAAAGCAAACATTGTTTATAACAACATAAATCTCCCGTTCAATTATACCGGCTTATTTTTTCTATTTCACGAAAGATATTTGACGTGTTAAATGATGGTATATTTTCATCTTATAAATTTGCTTAATATCAATCACTTATCAGCAACTAAGACGCTAATAAGTATCTTCTGAATTTATTGTTCCAATTTATTATTGGAACACAGTTATGCACACACGTTTTTCTTATAAGGTTATATACGAAGCGCTGTATAAGTAATATATCTTATTATTTGTCCAGCTTTAATGAATTAGATGGGAGGCAAATTGCATTACTATGATGAATCACTCATAAATTCAGGACTTTTGTTGCAGATATTGACTGTATGAGATTCAAAACAAAGAACCCTCGTCATATATGTGTACCAAAAGCAGCGATACTCATTACATCCTGAAAAATTTGCATCGAGAATCATGATGACTATGTAGAAAAATCATGGTGACTATGTAGAAAAATCATGATGACTATGTAGAAAAACCATGATGTCTATGCAGAAAAATAAGTGTTTCAGAACAAAAGCTTACTTATTCCTATGGTACCGTACTCCGCTTCGTAGGTCTTTAACTTTAAAAGTAAAGATATAGGATGAGTTATTTTGTAACGACCTTTGTCTGATGAATGTGCTCTGGTCACCAACGCCCAACTATCGTTCATCGCTGGTAAACGCACATTGTCAATGGTTGTTAATATGTAAAAATATAAATTCTGGAGCACAAATGTTTTCTCCTTTTAATGGTACTACTTTCGGGTTTGTAGCTCCTTCACTTAATGATTAGAGATTTTAATTTTGAAACTACGCTCGTAATTATAAGTTCCATATATTTGTCCTATAGATAGTGCCTTACTTGATATAGATAGACATTGTTATTTACAACAGCAAAAATATTTGAATCTATCGATTGCTGTATCTTACTTCATCACTTTGCAGACTCCTAAGTTGTTTACAGTTCTAATTTTTAATGATGAATGCGCACCTTAATGATTTCATGTACATTAATTAGTCTATACATGTTAAGTTTTACTATCTCAGTCGTCAAGAAATTGATATTAATG
>NC_136492.1:34022263-34047263 GCF_053919585.1 Euprymna scolopes
GCTTTTGGTAAATTTTTCAGACTATATCGCTTATTTTGAATGTTTTTAGTGGTTAATTACTCAGAATAAAACCACCATTCTCATCTATCTTATGTACCATAGTTTTGATTTTTGATTTTTGTACTAAAATTCTTTTAGTAAAAATCCGATTACATTTGATTCATATTATAAAACTCGAATTCCTTTTCAAAAATTAATCTCATATATAACCCCCCTAATTTTATCATTCAATAGCTTTCGCTATTCTTCTGGTCGGCCTTAATCTTTTATATTTTATATACCTGTTTATTTAAAACTGGAATTTGTTGTTATCATCTTTTAAATTCGTTTTATTGTGCAGACTAAAAAGGTAATATTCAAATGCCTTTAATATTTTTCTTACTGGTGGCGTGGCCTAAGTTCTAAATGCATACACTAATAATTCTATCTTCCTCCGTATCTCTGATCATCAGGAAAAACGCATAAATGTATTTCAACACTATGCGGACATATTCAGATAAGGCCAGCTCGTCAAGTATGTAACTAACTTAAAAGTTAGAGAGTAACTACCATTGCATATTCATTGGAAAGGGGCTGGAAATGATTCAAACACGGGTTGTCCGGGGAGAAATAACAGTTGACAAATTGCATAATTGGTAAGAAAAGGTAAGTAAGCAAGGAGGGATAGGCGAGAGAATGGGGGGCCAGGTGAAATGAGTGTGAAAATAAAGGAACCAAATACATTTGAAAACATGACAAATAAAATATAGAAGATTAAAAAATAAAATAGATAATAAAAAGGAATAACAAGAGAGAACGTCTAAGATTTGGCTAGGTTTGAGTTTGATGTTTTTAACACATACATATATTGTCTTAAACTTGTATTATACGAAACCTGATTACATTTGTTCATATAATGAGTGGAGAAAAACATTCCAATATAAATCTTCATTGAAAATGTTTATCCGCATCTTTTGCTTTATCAAGTATTACAAAGGAAAATTAATAGGAAAAAGTTCATTATAGTTTGTTGCGGGTTGTTTCTGTAATTGTGTTATTATTTCTTTTCGTACGAGAGCCAGCCTTCTGCATACGGCTCACAGACTTATGCCTTAGTATTTTTTTTTATTTGCGTGAGGTTCTCATCGGTACTCGCAGCTATTCGTAAATTGGAAATTAGAGATCCTTGCCTCCTACACCAGAATCAACCATGCTTCTTGGTTGCATGCGAGACTACAGAAAAATGGTACTATAGAAGGGAATATCTTATCACTCTCACATTCTTATTCTCACGAAGGCGACGGGATATGTTCATGGTCTCTGTTAAGAAGATTGAGTCCCTAATTCCATCGGAATCAAACTGTGTAGCTGTAGAGTGTATTTAAGTTACAGAATGCTGTAACTCTAGCACGCCTCCTACCGCAACGGTTAAGAAAAAAATCGATTTAAGTTGGAAGGCTGTTGCTTATTAATAACCTGTAATGACTCATCTAATAGCACCTAGTAGGTAAACATGCATAACATAAATATATAATCTGGCATTTCATCTCAAGTTCCTATCCTGCAAAACGATTAATATGCCACAACACGGTCATGAAGTATCAGAATATGTAAGAATTAATCAGAAAGAGAACCATTCACAACGCCAATTTAACGTCAGGGTGAATACTGGATGGCTTCAGAACACATTCTTATCAAACTAAGAGAGAAGTCAACAGCCATTAAGGGTTTTCTATGAGTGTACATTTATTTGATTGTTATCGATGTATTTCAATATTGTGTAAGGTATATGAAACGCAATAAAATAAGGTATATGAAACGTGCGAAAGGCAATAAAATAAAATATATGAAACGTTCGAAACGAAATAAAATGTGGTTAGACTGCTATCGATGAATTTATCCATCAACATTTTATTGGCAAAAACGATGTAAATCGCTTTTTTAACGATAAACTCTCAAGATTATTATGTGTTATATTTATCTCTTTTTAATTGTTCTTTGTAAAATTTCTTCTGTGAGCTTTATTTGTGATATGATTAACGTCATTATTGCCGGAATAAACAGACATGTGCATTAATCCTATTACTGAAAAATATGAAGTAGCTAAGACGAAATACGAACACTCTACCTCGAATCCACAAATGTCCGTGATGAACATTGCAATATCACAATTTCTTCAATATTTTATTTATTCTAACAATGGTTGGTTAATATATACATAGCAAACAAAAACTTATTAAACATGGGAGAGATTTTTACTCCCTTCAATATACAAATTTGTATTTTCATCGTCAATAAATTTTTATTGTTTCCTATTTAAGATATTTTCATATTTCATTTCTTTAGAATTGCAGGAATTTGATTTCATCCCCTAAGAAATCGGATATTAAAACCAGATTAACGTCACTATTTTAGAAATGCAACTCAAACGAATGGACGGTGAACTATTTTCTAGTATTATTTTTAGAGAGAGAACTCTATAATTTACACATTAGAGCAACACATAATTTTAGTTTAAATATACTTTTTCTCATCGCCAATTTTAAATTAAGAGGTTTACAGTAAGAACGAAATTGTGATTAGCTGTTAAGAGAGAAATTATTTTTATATCCCTCACAATATGACAAATTCAGTAATGGTTATTTCAGAAGGACTGTAGGCATTAAATACCTCTTTAGTACACGGAAAATTTCTTTACTTATATTCATTTGTAGTAGATCAACACTTAACACCAGGCATTTTGAGAATTTAGTCAATACGTACATTTAAGTAATAATTCTAAAAAAGTTGTAACATTTAAAGCTTTTACTACCCTGTGGGAATAATCGTTCTTGCAACAGTAGTTTTACAACAGCAGATAAATTACTAGTTTTTCAGGAAGTTCAAGGAAAAGAAACCTAATAATTTTCCGTGCATTTGCGGAGATATGTTGTCTTAACAGTGGGAGACTAATCACGTGTATACATCCTTTTATGGAATAACTGACCTATATTCTTTCTTGACCATGGTTGCTAGGCGATTCAATACTGATTTGCTTTCTCAGAGGGTTGCTTCTGTCGGAGCTCAGAGTTTATGGTCGGATTTGGACTTACTGGTGTTGTATAATGTGGGCCATCTACAACTAAGTATATCACGGAGTAACCGAAACGTGTTATTCGATTATTCCGATCTACTCGTGTTGATTCCTATATGTCTCTACGATCATCCCTGTTTTCGTCAATCAACGTGGATCCTTACATTCCTGGTTCAAAATCTGGAAAAAATCTTCGACTTTAGGTATTCGGAGTGGACAACAGTTCTGATTCTTAAACTGTTTGTTCTGCAGATGCCTCTTATCAATTTCCACCTCTTTTATTACTTCTACATGTACCCATTAATTCCGCGCTTGGTATTTATCCCGTAGTAAATGGATGGGGGATTAATGATTCTATAAAATAGCATTACAGCGTGGAAATTGTCAAGGTCTTGGATTATGGTTATTGCGATGGATTAGTAATGTCCGACAACCCAAAAATGCTATACACATTGATAGCTGGGTTCTGTTGTCGATTGGTGTACGTTTTGCCGTCTAAACAGCTAGCTATGCACCACCCTTGATTTGAGCGCAATAGGCTGATAAATTACGTTTCTGTAGGTGGTTCTACGCCGGAGAGATTTCCTTAAGCATATCGTAAGCACAGAACTATTTTTCTGAAGTTATCACATATCATTGGCCTCCTTTTCGCCGCTATAATTGTCACTTAAATTTATCCAGTGTATAGATTAGCGTGAATCATAAAATTCGTACTTTATATATCGACAAAGTAAGCCACTACTTGTTGGTTGGAATGGAAATTCGGGTAGAGTTGGTGACATCAATAGTTCCTGAGCTAGAATGGTAAAATTGGCGACAGTAGTATCTTGTTAGTCATATGTTAGCATCACACTTATTCAGAACAATCGTTGTATTGCATTCGCCATCATTCCATTTATGCCTTGACATGCAGAGTGAAGAGATTCAAATAATTCTGTTCTTGGTGTAGCATGATCTTGTTGCCTTTACTTAAAAATCCTTCCTGGCTATATAATTCTTCATACATAGGTCGGCAAACTCGAGCCATTGCTGAAAGGTCGTTGCGCATTTTTTTTTCTGCATTTTTCATCTGTGGCGGCTGTAATGTAATACATCGATGTAAAGGTAGTTTTAACTGCAGTGTCAATCATTTGGTCATATATTTTGTGCAGCACCCGCTGGATATCAGGATGCGCAATAAAGGGAAAATTAAATTTTCCCGGACAATATTTTTTTGTAATCTGTACATCCATCCGTACCCCTTTTAAAAGCAAGAATATTTAATATTTTCAAGGACTGGTTTGAAGATATTTTTATCATGGAGTGTAATATGCAAATTAAGGCATTCGAATATGAACATCTAACTGGGTTCCATTCCATAAACCAGGTCTAAACTTTTCATTTGACTAGTGCATATCACGCTTCTGTGTCATTCGTAAAACTGGATCAAGCCAGTCTGAGCTTCCAGTGGTCATGCCCACAACTTACATGCAATGCACCCTTACATCTGCAGTATTTTTGAAATAGAGAGGTTCAATATAAATGTTTTGCTTTAATTTCTATCAATCTTGTAACTTTCTTCATTTCGAAATTTGTATACTTTTCTCAATATTCTTCACTGTTTCTTCCTTTAATTCTTAGAATAGGCGCGCTAGTGGTTCGTCACAACAGAACTTTTTCTTCTCAGAAAAGTGGGATAACTTTTGCTTGTAAACAGACACCCGACACATGGTTCACGAGTCTAAGCCAAAACTTATATTTTTTTGAAAAAAGATTTCTGCTTCAACGGAAAAAATATTCAACAAAATGTTTACCCGGAAAATTATTTTACCGAAAACTATATAACATAAAAAATAGCATAACAACTCCTTTCTTCAGATTATTCTTATTATCTATATATAAAAAACTAACCTATTAATACAATAGATGTTTTGAATATGGATTATCTTCTCTTTAATAATCCAAGCTATAAAACCTGTACATTTCCGCTTGTCAAATAGACGAATAGTAAGATACTTAATTGAATAAAAGTTTTTTAGACGGAAATTCTTGTCCTGTTTTCATTAAAATTCATTCACTTAAGAATTGAACAATTTATACAACCGGAACGATTAACGACCGATCCAGAAAGTGATTCAGCAGACCACTGCTAGCAATATTGGCGGGACATATTTACAAATTTCATAAATGTTCTACATTAAAAAAGACCGGGACGACCTATGAATGTACGTGCGCTTCTAACAAATTACCTGTCTGACAGAGTAAACAAAATTATCTTGGATTGCGTTACCTACGAAGCAGCAATACATCTACTGAGCGCTACATACATAAAGCCTAAAAAGGATATATTTTCTAGTCAGCTACTTGCGACTCGCCGACAAGAGTCAGGCGAAACATTAGACCATTTCGTTAGGAGCCTTCGGACACTGGATAAAGACTGTACCTTCTGCCTAGTCATGACATTAGAGGCACAAGAGCAAAACATTTTGGACGCATTCAGTAACGGTTTACGTAATGCTCAGGTAATACAACGTCTTCTTGAACAGCTGACGAGCAAGCTTATACCTTTCGAATGTGCAGTCAAGTTCCTAATTCCCGTCGGCGCCGCGCTAAACCCAATGTTCCTACTGTTCCTACTTGATCCACCCCTCGTGACGATAGTCCAACAAAGCTTCAAGAACAATCGATCACTGCCGCTTAAAAGGTGACACTGCTATTTTTGCGGCTTATTTAGCACCCACGAGTTTCATGCCCTTCAAGTGATACTCGTAGTAATAAATGTGGAAAACCTGGTCATTTTTCAAAGGTATGACAGTCTTTTTAAACACTACTACCACTCGTTAAAATACACCTTTAGTCGCCTCCACTGACTGACTTTCAAAAACTATTGTAAAAGCGAAAATTAATGAAAGATTTACGAATCATCTTCTTGATACCGGGAACTCAGAAAATTTTTCAAAGAAAGCTTGGTAAAAACTAACAAGTTGTATTTTGTCCCCTCCTCCAGTTGAGTAATATAAGCAAACGTGTCATTGGCTGCACGAAGTAGTTATTGTTTGCTGGACTTATTATTTAATGACGTCTCCTAGAAAAGCACTAAATTATCCGTAATAAAAAAAAAACTTTGTTTCGAAATAATACTGAGCCACGACTTTTTTGCAGCATCACTCATAGATTGAAATTCATTTTGGCATTTTCTCATTGAAAATTGACAGCAAAAATACAGTACCCGTTACTTTTCGAATATCTAACTGAAAACTGAAAACCCACACCAGTGAGAAGCAGACGCATTTCTTATAATAATAAAAAAAATATTAACTCTGAGATAAACGACATCTCGAGGATGGTGTAATTGACCCTAACTAATCACTGTGGAGTGTTAGGTAGTTATAACCATTTTTAAAACCATAAAATAAGAATGGATATAAATTACTTCCAAATAATAAATATATTTACTTTGTTGGACACCTTCCCAGTACCCAAGATAAATGAAATGATAAACGAAATAGTCAAATATAGTATGCTTAGCACTTTGGATTGAAAAGCGCATACCATAAGATCGTCATTAGATCTAGAGCCAAGCTATACATAACTTTCGAGGCGAACCGTCGACTATATCAATTTCGCTGGATTCCTTTAAGCGTTACGAATGGGGTAGCCAGCTTCGAAAGGTTAGTCGACCAAATAATAATGGACGAGAAACTGGAACGCACATTCGCGTACATTGCTCATGTCACAGTATGTGGCCATAATAAACAGGAAAACGACGAAAATATCAGACTGTTTATGTCTGCCACTGATAAATACAACCTTACTCTAAATGAAGACAAATGCTCGTTTGGACTCGAAAAAATAAACCTACTGGGGTATACCATAAGCAAACGTTGTAAGGCACAATACATAGATCGATTAAAACCTTTACTCTGAATGGTTGCCCCTCACAATCAGCCTTCCCTTCGACTTGCTATGAGCATGTTTGCTTATTATTCTCAATTTATTGCATCGTTCTCAGAAAATATACACCCATTAACACAAGAAGAGACGTTTTCTCTGTCCCGTCAAGCCGTTGAGGCATTCGCCGGACTTAAAAAAGTATATTGCGACACCAGCAATTAAAACAATAGACCAAAATATTCCTATGGTTGTTGAAACAGGTGCGCTAAACTATACTATAGTTGCTTCTTTGAGAAAAGCTGATCGTCCTTTATTTTTCTCAAGGACGCACTCACAAGCTGAACGACAACACCTCACAATTGAAAAGGAAGCTTACGCCATAGTCAAGGCATTAAGAAAATGGCGGCAATACCTGATCGGACGCAACTTAAAACTTATTACTAACCAAAACTCAGTTGCTTTTATGTTCAACTCTAAGACTACAAGCAGAATAAAAAATGCGAATATAGTGATGTGGAGAATTGAGTTATCTTGTTTCTCTTTTCACGTCAGCTACCGATCCGGCAAGAACTTAACAGCCAATTCACTGTAAAGAGTATGCTGTACGGCATAAAGAGGGGCCGAACTCTGAACGCTATATGACAATTTTGTCAGCCGAGCATTTATCGAATGGTCTATGCTGTGAGGTGTAGAAACTTGCCTTTCCCAGTGGATGAGTAAAAAGAATTACATATTCTTACCGGATGTGTGCTGAAATAAAGTCTCCGTTTTATAAAACCAGAACTGCTGTTTTAATAAAAACAGTACAACCGTTTGAAAGACTCAATCCTAATTAAAAAAAAAACCCTGCTACCAAGCAAAACAAAGAACCGGTATATATTAACAGTTGTCGACGAATATTCACGTTTTTTTTTGCTTTCCCTTGCTCAGACATATCGGCTTTTGCAATTATACAATGCCTCTGTCCCCTATGCACCGCTTTGGAGTTCATACCTACATATATTTGGACCGAGGAGCGTTTTTCAATTCAGAAAAGCTTCGAAAATTTCTACAGGAACGATGAGTAACTATAAACCGGGCAATTCCCTACGGCCCTAAGATAACGGTCAATGCGAAAGGCATAACGAAATTATTAGGAATACCGTTCAAGTGGCTGCATCAATTAACGGATGTTCGATTCATAACCAACTACTATATTTTCCTCTCGGAACAATGTTGAGCAAGTACATCTAAAGGGGGCTTTAGAAGCACTGAGAAACTTGTCACATATTAAGCCGAGAGACGCAGGCGATTTTTAGATCTTCAGCTCTTGTAGTTTCCACGATATGATTTTGTAACATACAAAATAAAAAAGAAACTTAAGCTGAACTGCACTATTTCAGTATTACTATTATTTGTATACTTCTAACTACTATTTTAATCATAAGTATTATTTTCCAAAAGTTTTCATCGACCTGCAACAGTCTTATTGTCTATTTTTCAAACTCGTTAATATTTCTGTTGAACTTATCAATTTGCGCAGATTTTGGCACGCATCCCTGGCTAGTAGATAAACTACTTGGTAAAATGAGATGTGACGTTTTAGTTCCTAGTGCATGCTAAAATTACAATCGCTTATTAGTTAGAACTTCTTTCCCGTTATAGCTGACGAAAACAAAGGATGATATCATCAGGAATTTATTAAAGAATTCTGTTCAAAAGTTCAGGAAGATTTCTACGTACTACAGAAAAATTGCCGAGTTCGGCAAAATACACCTGAAAAAGGTTGGAGGTTTTATCGACTGATCCATTGAGAAAGTGATACTCAACATCAGAACAGTCGCTTGAAGAATTGTAATTATCGACAATCGTTTTTTTTTTTTTCTAAATGGCAACAACATATTTTGGCCTTTTACACACAAATTCTTGGCAAATATCTCAGGCTAGAGTCGCATCGCCACTTTCAGTAGCTCATTATTTGTACAATAATGTGTAAAAAAAGAGAAAATATTCTTAGCTTTGAATGTGAAACTAGTAAAATCTAATCGTTAAAAAGTTTGCTGCAAGTTAGAATAAGTTCGAGTTTCAATTTATAACACAGTAATAGACACATCTAACCCATTGAACAGATTTAATATGAAACTTTAAAATCAACCAGTTTCTATGAAGACATCCGCATGGACAGAAAGAAATGATACTTTTATCAAATATGTATTAATATATATTTTTGAGTGGATCTGTTGATGAAATATTTGTTAAGTGCTCTCAGAAGAAACCCAGCTTGAAATAGAAGGAACGAATCGGATATAGATAAAACGCTATTCATCAATTCTGTGTGAATAAATCCTGTCGTATGTAAAAGCCATATAAAGTTTCTGTAATTTAGAATTGGTCATTTTGTTCGACAGGACGAGGCAGGTGTCCGAACTATGATACGACTGCTGATTTTCGAGGACGGGTGACTCGTTTGTTTCATGGATTTTCGCTTCCTCTCCTCTTAAAATGTTGCGTACTGAAGATTTACTTCATAAATATCCCGAGATCAACGTATTTGCTACCAAAGCGCTGAATGGCAGGGTTCCAGTTATCGATCGAGGAGATTACACGGCCAAATTCTTAACGTATCGTTGTAAGTAGCTTCACCTGTCAAAGGATAGTTCGGGAGTTCTGTTCTCGGCCGGGAAGGTGAAATCAATATTTGACATTTGCTTATCATATAAATAGGTACACTGAGAAAGACACACGGACAGACAGAGTAAGTAAATACTATTTCCGATGAAGGACTAGTCCGAGTCGCCTCAAATTAATCATGCTGAAAGAGACGCAGGCGCCAAGTATATTGACTCTCGACAGATAGACAAGCGGTGTTCAATCCAAGATTATAAATACTAAGTTTCAAGACAAACGTTCTTCACGTGGAATATTAGTGAATCACGCTGCAAATAGTGTTGGCCTTGTGCCAGTGTAATTTCTGAGGGGAATGGTTTGTAAATCAGGCAGAATATAGAATCCCAGTAGGGTTGAATGAGACTTAATTTTTAAAACAGTGTAATGATGTCAACTCGAAAAATGGGAATTGATCGTTAATATCGTTGTTTGGGGAAAACTACACTCCATTTAACATAGATAATAGGAATAAACTAAGATTGAGAATATGTTATCTTAAAATATACTAAAATATACTCGATAACAAAATTTTCATGATATTCAAACAAAAACGGATATTTATGTTTGATAAGTATTGTATTATGTGTCGCATAACATTCAAAATTATCAAAGACTAACATCAGTAATATTCAGGAGATTACTAAAATAACACACATCCACAAACACACACGCACATATGCATATGCATATGCTTGTGTGTATGTTTGTTTTTTAATATATCCCGGATTGTTATAGAATCGGAGAAAAGTTCTCCGAATAATAAGGCTGGATGTAAATGATAAAATCTCAATATTTGCGATTTCTAGAATTAAAAATTTCCGAACACTATTATTATCTAACGGCTAAATAAACAAGCACCATGCCCCTCACAGATCAAAATAAAATTTCTATTCGAAACTTGATGAAAATGTCTCTGATTGGGAAATGAAAATTGAAAAGACCTAAGGTTTTATATGCCGAATTGTTATGGTAATAATAGTGAGTTGTCGACAAAGATACACATTATACAAATTGTAAATCCTCATTTAAAATTTGTGAAAGAAGAAATAATTTATTGTATTTGGTCTTTTAAAATCATATACGTTCTTTTTTAGTTGTGATCTATGTTTCAATTTAAACAGATTCCCGTGTATGATATTTGTGGAAAGTTGGCTAAATCCCCTCCAAACAATATCAAAGAGGATGTAGAAAGTTAATCAAACGACAATTAGATCGGTTTATCACATGGCTATTTTTTATCTTATATTTCTGTTTCTAGGCAATGAACCTTATAAAAATGATTGTTCTAACGATAAGTATTTTTTGTATGCAGTCATTGCCCAGTTTCCTTGTACGTCCCCTCGGTCTTCCGTAACCTACAATATCACATGGTATTTAATTCCTAGGAATTTACTGAAATGCTTTCAACGACTCTCAATAAATCATACTAGTCGTATGAACCGGATTGTGCAAGCATTACTTTTTATATACGCCGGGCTGAAATGCTAGTACGATATATTATTGAATTGAAGTAAAAATTATCTGGAACATAACTAAATGCAAACAAAAAACTACAAATGGAAACATGAAATAAGAAATAAATAATTCTAAATATAATAAAAAATAACTTGGAAATTAAAATCTGCATGTGAAAGTGTAATTATTCCTTAACCTCATGTAAATACTTAAACCAGATTTTCATTATTTGTAAGTATAATCGTAGTATAAGATTTATAAATAATAATTACACTTAAATGACTAATATTCCTAATATTTACTGTGCTTGCAACAAAGTACACCAGTAAGAGGTAGAATATATTTATATGGTATTTTTTGTGAATGTGGGATAATTCGGATAAGAAATATCAATAATGTCAAACATCAAAATCGCAAGTAAGATAAAACTATTACCTTAATCATTACTTTAAAATGTCACCATTCTATGCGTAAATGTAATAAGTAAAAAATAAATAAAATTTAGATGAAATTACAAAATTAATTTGTATTAAATTTTAAAAGGAAAATGTACATTAAATCACTTATTTTATTAATCATAAAGAATGTGTCAACATAGCACATACAAGAAGACATCCTTTATGATATCTTTCAATTTATCGAAAGAGAAGCATGCTCATATAACAATTTTAAAGGATACGAAAAAGCTTATTTCCGTAGTTATTATATACTGTTCATGTTATATGCAATAAAGTAAAAATATTAATTAACAAAACTAATTTTGTTCGAGTCTAATAAACACAACACCGAATGAGATAGATTTTCTGTTTACAAACATTGTTACGTGAAATTCTGAATTGATATTTTAATAGGCAAGCAGAAATAAAAATGGTGTATCTAAATTATGTAATTGTAGACGGATACCTTATAACAAGTTGCATGTCCAGGCGAAAATTAGGTTCATAAAAGTATCAGTTTGTATAGTAATATAATAGATCCAATAAATAATGACTACAATAATTAGCTTTCTACTACTAAAATATCTAATTTAGTTACTTATAATAGAAATTGATATTATCTCAAACAATAATTGTATAGATGAAAGTTTCCAAAACTGCATGTGTTTACGACATTTTGGTGATTTAAGACGATTTCCTGAGAGAATTATGGATTAATTCAAATTTTATTTTTACTCAGTCTGATGAATCTTTAAAATTGAACAAAGTGGGGATAATTCTATTGAATAATACTGACTTATTCTTTGTGATATTCAGAATAATTCATTTGCATCTGACGTTACTATTAATCGCTGATTAAAATAAAACATCATTTCCATTTGAGGCTGGTCTGATCTACATACATAATTTTAGACGGTTACAATTAAACCCAATCCTATCACGTTTTATTATAAACTATATAGTTTAAACACATACATTATTATGTAATATTTAACTAAAACGGCATATAAACAGAAACATTTTAATAATTAATATTTTTTTTATTCAATTTTCACCCCAAACAAGGCACAGTGCCACTTTGAAGCAGGGGGCTACTATCAGGGACTTAATTAGCGGGGTCATTATGAAGGGAGATGAGTAGAAAGATGTTTGTTAACATTACACTTGAACTTCTGCATATCATTGCAGTTGGGAAAGCAGAATCCCGGAAGGGAGTTCCAAAGACCCGCAGTTCTGGGAAAGAAACTATTGGAGTAAAAGGCTTTCTTGCACCTAGGGATCTCTACTGTAAAGGGATGAGACTTAGTAGCTTGTCGAGTTTGTCGGGGGTAGTTACGTCGGGGAGGTACAAGTGTTTGCAGTTCGTCAGAGCATTCACCATTGAAGTATTTGTAGAACAGGCAGAGGGATGCAACATCTCGTCGATGGGACAGAGGCTGAAGCCTAGATGACATTTCAGGACCTATCAGGTTGGCGACTCTCTTTTGAACCCTGTCCAGGAGCGAGAGACAAGAAGCAGATGCACCAGCCCAGATGTGACAACAGTACTCTATACATGGGCGAATGGTTGCCTTATAGAGGTAATACTGTCAGGCGTAAGTAGTTTTCTAGCATGGTAGAGGGAGCCAACCTTCCTTGCAGCAGCCGTTGCAATGCTCTCAATGTATCTATTCCAGTTCATATTCCCTGTAAACGTAAGGCCGAGGTGTTTAAAAGAAGTACTTTCAGGTAATGTGTTCTTGGCCATTGCTATTGGTGGCAGAGAAGGTTTCTTGTAGTTATTGAAGGAAACAAGCTTAGTCTTAGCAGCATTGAATGTGACCAACCATTTTTGTCCCCATTCCACTACGGATTGGAAGTCATCCTCTAGCGTTTCTGCCATTTCCTTGGATATGTGTTCATTTGTTTTCCTCTCATATCTGTTATAGAGAGTGGTGTCATCGGCAGATATACCCATCTCCGAAACAATTTTATTAGGGAGGTCGTTTATGAATATCAGGAATAATAGAGGTCCAATGATAGACCCCTGAGGTACTCCCGCATTTATGTCGTATTGTTTGGATGTACGACCGTCGAGGACAACTTTGATTTTTCTATTACTTAAGAAGGATTTAATTACATTATAAATTCTTCCAGTGATTCCATATGATCTAATTTTCCTTAGAAGACCATCGTGCCATATATATATATATATATATATATATATATATATATATATATATATATATATATATATAATATAAACATAATTGAAAAAAAAAATTAACATTAAAATTGCAGAGTATGGTCGAGATTGATTACGGATGATTAATTTAATTTGAATAGCGCTAAACCCTAATGTGAAGTCAGCGAATAAAATATGTAGTAGGAATTCATTGGAGTTTGTAAATTGTACAAATAAATATTAATAATATGTAGTTTTTCTTTGAATGAATTCATTTTTTTTATAGTAAGAAAGTGTATAATAAATAATAGCATTAGAAAATGAATATCAGAAATAATTTGTATGTAGATGCAACGATCATTGTCTAACTACATGAAATGTATCTTTTGCACTATTCCCTGCTTGATTCAAAAATATTTACGCTTTTTTACAAACAAGATATCCTTTGTTTAAGTTTAACGCCAAGGGTATCATTGTTATTAACTTAAGTTCCTTAAAGCAACAACACTTAATGAATTATATATTAGTTTACTTCGTCCCCTTTTTAAACTAACCAACTATTTGGGAACTTGTTCTGTATTTTTTCCTTATAATCGATGATAAATAACTTTTCTTCAGTCGATATACAATTATCAAACCAAATTCACGTAAACATATATCATGACATTCTATACTATATATATACAGTGATGATCATATTTATTGGCACGGTAAAATAAAAGTTAAATTTTGTCTAATAAATTCTAAAAAAAGGGATTAAATTAAAGAAAATAACAAAGTATATTATGTATTTTTAACTGGCCTTTCCGATGCAGCAATCGGATTTTAGAAAAAATAAATAACAAAGGAACAACAAACATAATTGCAAAAAACCCTTGTTCAAAATTATTGGCACGGCTTTGTTTTTCTTTTAGTATCAGTATAATATCAATCAATTTCCGGTTTACGTGCTTTCTGAACTTTTTTATAGCCATATTATGCTTGTTTAACGCTAATTCAGTGAATATTTTTTTCAGATAATTTTTAGATAGCGATTTATTTAAACTATTATAAGTGAGTAAATTATAATTTTCAATCGCCATGGTTAAAACTAAGTGTTATATTCCTAAATACTTAGGAAATAAAGACAAACGTGAGTTACACCGAGTGGTATGTGTAATGGGGTTTATTTATAATACAGAAACGTAAGGCTGCTCGCCTAAGGTAAATAGAAGTACATAGTAACAAGTATGGGGAAGAAAGTCTGATAATCAACACGTAAGACTATCCGTCTTACTGCGACTGCTTGTCTGCCGCTGTCTGCCCAACAGTCCAATATATATATACAGTTTGTAACCGGTGTATAGCCAGTTATGTTCCTTCACAACACCTCCCCCTGAAGCTGAAATCTTCCTGATTTTAGCTTAAATACCTCTTCCTTTTAGGGTCAGGGCTTAATCTCCTGGTAACTTTTCTCTTTCTTGCGCTTTTCCTTCTGGTCAGCGTTACCCGGGGTAAAGGTTTCTGTCCAGTCCGTATGGTCGGTTCAGGCGAAATATTCATTGTTTGCGGTACACACGCTGGTTTTGGTATATCAAAAATATCGCACAATGTTTCCATTGGTGTCTCTTCCACATTTGGAGACAGTCTGGGACGTATTTGATTTCTGTGTCTTTTGCAGACAAAACTTAATCCTTGGATGGTATAGACCATGCTCCCAATCCTTTTTTTGATAATACCTTCAACCCACTGATTTCGTCCATTTTGAAAATTTTTGAAATATACATTTTCACCTGGGGAGAAGCACTTGGTATTAAGGTTTTCTTTTTTGAAAACTTTCTTTTTCTCTGGTAGCAGCCTATCGAAGACAGATCTTATCTTTCTTGCAAACATTAGCTCAGCCGGGGAAGAATTGACATTATTATTAGGATTTGGTGTCACCCTGTAAATTGCTAAAAATGTTTGAATACATTGTTCGTCTGTGTCCGTAGTAAGATTTTTCTTAAGTGCCCTTTTAAACGTATCTACAAATTTTTCGGCCAACCCATTCGATCGTGGATGGTACACAGGTGTTGTCATATGTAGAATATTTAGTGAGTCACAGAATTCTTTGAATTCATGAGCAGTAAATGCTGTTCCATTATCGCTCACTAAGGTTTTTGGCACTCCAAAACGGCTAAAAATTTCATTAAGCGCACTCACAGTGTTTTTTGCTGTTGGATGTCTAAACTTAAATATTTCTGGCCATTTTGAAAAAGAATCTACAATAATCAAGTAAAAATAACCATTTATAGGTCCCGCATAATCAATATGCAGACGTGACCAGGGTAGGTCCGTCTTTGGCCATGGCGTCGTTTTTACTGGAGGATCTCGAGCTGCTAATTGACATCCTCTGCATGTCTTGACACATTTTTCAACTTCCTTGTCCATACCAGGCCAGTACACATATCCTCTCATAAGGGATATTATTCTCGAAATGCCCGGATAACCTGTATGAAATTCCTTCAGAATTTTACTCTGTAACGTTAGTGGAATTACGATCCTCTCACCATACATGAGCACATCTTCACAGATGGAAAAAGGCGTTGTTTGATCTACCTTTTTATTTTTTTTTTATCCATCCCAATTGATTTTTCATTTTCTTAATGAAAATGTCATTTACTGCCTCTTTTTTTATTTTTTCGAAAGTTACCGGAAGTTCACGTATCATATTACACATTGAACTTGTACATTCACTTTCGTCTTTAAGCGCAGCAATTACCGTTTCTTCGAAACTTTCGCTTCTTTTAGGGATCAACCGTGATAATGCATCTGCGTGTCCTAACTTTTTTGAGGATACATGTTCCATCTTAAACTGATAGTTTAAGAGGGTTACAGCCCATCGCTGTAATCGATTCGCAGTATGTGAGGGAATGCCTTTCTTTGATCCAAATATGGTAAGTAGGGGTTTATGGTCGGTTTGCAAAATAAAAGATCGTCCATGGAGAAATCGATTGTACTTTGTAATTCCAAATATTATCGACAGCGCCTCTTTTTCAATTTGGCTGTAATTTTTCTCCGCTGCAACCAACGTTCTTGAAGCATGGGCGATAGCTTTTGTCCTACCATCCTCATACTTGTGAAGTAATACAGCGCCAACACCGTAATCACTGGCGTCCGTTGCTAGTATTAGTTCCTTTTCTGGATTGAAATGTGCCAATGCTAAGTCTGACAGTAGACATCTTTTGATATTTTGGAAAGCAGATTCACATTCCTTATTCCAGTTCCATTTAACACCCTTTTTCAGTAACTCGTTAAGAGGAGCTCTTAAATTATGTATGTTAGGGATGTAAATTGCATAGTATTGAACTAATCCCAAAAACGATTTTAATTTTGTCACTGAATCTGGAGCAGGCATCTTTTCAATTGCTTCAGTCCTTTGTGGATCCGGTCTTCGACCCTCTTTGTCGATTATTTGACCTAGATATTTAATTTTTTTCATAAAAAAATCGCATTTTTCTGGGCTCAATTTAAAACCAAATTCCTGTATTCTTTTGAATACTTCTTTTACATGCTTCTTATGATCTTGCTAATTTTCACTTTTAATTAGGATATCGTCAAGGTAGGCCATTGAAAATTCCAACCCTGCCAGCATCGTGTCCATAATTTGCTGGAAAATAGCAGGAGCAACCTTT
Source organism: Euprymna scolopes (assembly GCF_053919585.1). NCBI lineage: Eukaryota > Metazoa > Mollusca > Cephalopoda > Sepiida > Sepiolidae > Euprymna > Euprymna scolopes. The sequence goes on from NC_136492.1 coordinate 34,039,544, forward strand.
AATCCAAAAGGAAGCCTCTTTAGCTTAAAAATGCCCTTATGAGTATTTATGCCTAAGTATTTGGAGCATTCATCGCTGATCTTAATTTGCAAGTAAGCATCTGAGAGGTCTATCTTAGAAAAAAATTTTCCTCCGTTAAGCTTAGAGAACAGATCTTCTGCGGACGGAAGGGGATAATTATGGTCCAATAGACAGTCATTTAAACCCGTTGAAAAATCTCCACAGACCATTATTCTGTTATTTTTTTTCTTTACATACACGGTTGGACTTGCCCAATCTGTGTGGTTAACTTTTTCAATGACTTCCAGTTGTTGAAGTCTATCCAACTCTTTTTCGATTGCGTCCATCGCTGAAAAAGGCACATTCCTTTTAGGTTTGAATACTGGAGTGGCATTTTTCTTTAATTCAAATTTTGCCTCTGTCTTAATACAGAGTCCTAGTCCTTCGGCAAAAACATTGGGAAATTCAGTTTTCAAATCCTTCAGGAAGTCTTCCCTTTGGTTTGCTTTTTCTGCAGTTAAAACGTTACAAAACGAATTTATGGGTTTCTCCCATAAATTAAACAGGACAATCCAATCTACCCCAAACAGGCATGTATTCTTTCCTGGTACGACGTACACTTTGGATTTATGAGTCTGGTTAGCGAATGTCACTTTGCATTTTAATTCTCCCTTGAACTCTAATCTTTTGCCGCACACACTTCTCGCCGTCTTTCTGGTTTTCGTTAATTCAGGTCGACCTATCCTTTTCCATATATCTTCATTTATAATACTAATATCTGCACCGCTATCCAGAAGCAATGTAACCAGATGTCCATTTATCCGAACATCAACATATTTCCGTCTTTCGCAGCTTTTTTCTTTATTCATGCGAAGCGTATTTACATTATCGGTCCCTTGTCTTTTCTTCTGGGCACAGTATGTTCCCTTGTGACCTCTGAGACCACATTCATAACATATTTTGTTCCTAAACCAGCAGGTCTTATTGTTGTGTCTTAAACTACCACAACATTTACACTTTAGCTTTGGGTCTTTGTATCCTTTAAGGATCCTGTGTTCTTGGAACCTGGACTTTCTTGTGGTCCCTTGCCTTTTTACTTGCTGCACCTTAAAAATATTTTTCTCTTCAATGCGAGTGTTGTCTTTCTTTATGTTAATCAGACGTTGACACTCTTCAGTGACTTTTTGCAATGTTATGTTAGGATCCGCCTCCATAATTGTTAGGATCCGTGAACGTATATCTTTGTCCCTTGGTGCTGTGAGACCTTGTACAAAGATTAAACATTTAAATTGGTCTGCGGAAATTTCATTCAATTTAAATGATTCGCATAAACAGTTCACAGTGCAAGCATATTCTAGATAGTCTTCAGCTTCTGCCTTCTGAATGTTCAAACATTTGTATCTAGAGTGAAATAGGCTATCCCTTTTATCAAATATTTTCGACAAGGTACTAATTGTTTCCTCGAACGAAACCTCCTCCGGTTTTTTTGGTAGAATTAGATTTGTATACTTGGTGTTTTCATCAGTACCCAGTTTTTGTAGTAGCAGGGTAACTTTTTCCTCATCGGTCCAGTCTAAACATCTTTTCGTAAAAATTGTTTCGTATCTTCTGTAGTATGCAGGGAAAGTAACACCAGTATCCGGGGAGTAACGAAATTCCGTTAGTGAATTTGAAATACCCTCGGCATAAAAATTAGTCTTCTTCCCGGTCGACGTTAGAATTAGCTTTTCTAAATTCTTTTGCTGTGTCAACATTTGTCGTTGTAGTATGTTTGTTTGTTCTTGTTGTGCCTCTAAAGTTTTTTGTGTTCTTTCTTGTTGTTGTTGCAGCTGTTGCTGTAGCTGTTGTTGTTGAATTTGTTGTTGTTGTTGTTGTTGCGCTAAAAATTGTTGAGTCATTTTTGTCTGTTCCTGGATGCTAAGGGCTAGAGCCTTAGTTAACTCTGCTAATTGTTCCATGTTAGCTTCTAGTACAAAAATGTCTTTTCGAATTCTACACAATAATTCCAAAGAAAAATCGTAAATTTACGTATATCGTAAATTAGTAGCAATATGCAGACACAACACGTTTCAACAAAGTTCATCCATAGTAATTCAACAGGCTTTGTAAAATAATTCTTTTTTTTTTTTTTTTTTTCAACAACGTAAGTTCATACACAAAATATTTCTTACTTCCCACGACAAATAGTTCCAATTATTTATATAAAGGCAATAACAAACAATTAATTTTCCAAAAAAAAAAATATATATGGCTGCCGTTCCCACGTGGCATAAAATGGTACAATAGTCGTTGTATTTATATTTTTTCTTTCGAAACTCGTAATCCTTTAGTGTAGTTTCGAATTCAACTTGCGACCATTTTTTTTTTTTTTTTTTTACTTGTCAAAATAAATATAAATTCCACTTTACCTTGAACATGTTTCTATAATTTCTTGTGAGTTCTTTACGAAGAAAAATCCGTACTTTTCGCTACTTTAGGTAGGAAAAATTTTTAAATTCATTGACGCACGTGGTCAAAAATCCTTGTGTAGTTTGTTTTTTTCGTAAAACAAAAAATCCTTGCATTGTACACAGTCCTTGGTACGGTAATTTATCTCTGTTAAGAGAAAGAACATCCTTTCGTCGCCATTGTTATATTCCTAAATACTTAGGAAATAAAGACAAACGTGAGTTACACCGAGTGGTATGTGTAATGGGGTTTATTTATAATACAGAAACGTAAGGCTGCTCGCCTAAGGTAAATAGAAGTACATAGTAACAAGTATGGGGAAGAAAGTCTGATAATCAACACGTAAGACTATCCGTCTTACTGCGACTGCTTGTCTGCCCAACAGTCCAATATATATATACAGTTTGTAACCGGTGTATAGCCAGTTATGTTCCTTCACAACACTAAGGAACACAGCGAAGACGCCAGGAAGCTTGTTGTAGCATGCCATACCAATGGGGAGGGCTATGATAAGATTTCAAAGAAGCTAAACCTTCCCAAATCCACTGTTAGAGCCATAATAAACAAGTTCAAATCGCAAGGCCACGTTATGAGTTTAGAGGGTAGAGGGAGAAAAAGGATTCTTTCCCCAAGAAATGAACGGAAAATTGTTCGACAAGTAAAACAAAGCCCAAGGATCTCTGTTGGGGAGATTGTTGATGAACAGAGCACCTCTGGAGTGAATGTATCTCGACATACAGTTGGTAGAGTTTTGAAGAGAGCTGGTTTAAAAGCATGTCGTCCGAGAAAGACTCCCTTATTGAAGCCTATGCACCTGAAAGCAAGGCTAGCCTTTGCAAAACGTCATATTGATAAAGATGTTGCATTCTGGAAACGTGTTCTATGGACTGACGAAACGAAAATAGAGTTATTTGGCCATAATAAAGTGTCTTATATTTACAGAAAATCTGGCGAAGCTTTCCTGCCTAAGAACACCATACCCACAGTGAAGCACGGTGGAGGCAGTTTGATGTTTTGGGGATCCTTTGCTGCCTCTGGACCAGGGCGACTTGTTAAGGTCACAGGTAGCATAAAAAAGGAAGATTATGTTAAAATATTGGATGAAAACCTGAAAGACTCTGCTAAAGAGCTCTCACTTGGTCGTCGTTGGTTGTTCATGCAAGATAATGACCCAAAGCATTCGGCTAAACTGACTAAGAAATGGCTTGAGGACAATCATATTAATGTTTTGGAGTGGCCATCACAAAGCCCAGACCTTAATCCAATTGAAAATTTATGGAGAACATTAAAATTGAGGGTAATGCAAAGGAAGCCTAAGAATCTTATTCAATTGGAGGATTATTGTCAGGAAGAGTGGGCTAAAATTACTACTGAAGAGTGCAACAACTTGGTTGTAAACTATGAAAAGCGACTGAGGAAGGTAATCAAGGCCAAAGGCTATACAATTGATTATTAAATAAATCGTGCCAATAATTTTGAACAAGGGTTTTTGCAATTATGTTTGTTGTTCCTTTGTTATTTATTTTTTCTAAAATCCGATTGCTGCATCGGAAGGCCAGTTAAAAATACATAATATACTTTGTTATTTTCTTTAAATTAATCCCTTTTTTAGAATTTATTAGACAAAATTTAACTTTTATTTTACCGTGCCAATAAATATGATCATCACTGTATGTATATGCATATAAATAATTAGTTTTATGATAATTTTATAAGCTATTTCATTCCAGAACTACTTTGTTTATCCTTGAACAAATAAAGCAAATGATTATCAAAATCTAATTCGAATATTGCCACAGGTGAATTGTTAAACTGGATTTTACCTATACATCAAGAAATTCCAACCTCTGTGTTTTTTTTCCTCGAATTACTTATCGCTCACCTACTGATCTCTTGTAGTAGTTTTTTCTTTTAACTCAAATATTAATTTTATAAAAATCTAGATCACTCAATTTTTGCAATGTTTTTCTGAGTAAAATTAATTTGGAATTCGTTCTTTCATTTCAGCAAAAGGTCGTTCCGTATTTTATGGAAAATCCTATTGTGCGTTTTGAGAAAAAAACATAAAACATAATCGTTTTCCTTTACCGTCATTTTATTGAATAATTTTTTATTTACGCATCTTTTAATATATTTTATTCAATTCAATCATCGCAGGACTGTTTTCTCTCTTCTCTTTTATCCTTGCAGAAATAATGAATTTTCTGCGTGACTTCTTTAAAAATACAGGTAGAAGCATTTAAATAGTATCCTTTATTCGAAAAGTATTGAACGTTTGCTTTTCGTGTGAGATCTAATTTTCAGCATATACAACACAGAATTGATTAGATGGTACGGAATTGAACAATACGGTAGATTATCGAGCAACTATTTTTGTATTAAAGAATTTTAAATTCCAACGTATTGCATGTCAATACATTACATGCAATTTCAGTTAGTTGCAAATAAAAGCTAATATAAACCCACAAATTATTTCAGAAGGAAATGTTGTTATCGTATGAGCATGTTTTTTTTCGACAAACATTTATTACAATAGTTACATTTCGTTGAATGCCGGTGTTTTCTAATTGACATACATTTTCATTTTGATTCTGACAAAGTTCATGAAGTTGCTTTAATTTTTTTTGTATTATACTGAAAAAGATAAATCATGTACATTCATTTTGTTAAAAATAATTGTCGATTCTTTAAGAATAAGGCTCCACGAGACACTTTGTTTGATAATGTGTAATATGGATAGTTTAGAAGATTGTAACCTGTGAAATATTAGTAAAATTTTTCCTCATACTAAAATGTAAATTTACTCAAATTAATGCAATACTCTTTATATATATATATATATATATATATATATATGTATATATATATACATATATATATATATATACATATAATTAAAATAATATAATATATATAGAACTGTTGTTTCATCCCATTTAATTTTTTTATTCTTTATTTATTTAATTTTTTTAATCAATACTTTAACTATCCTACCCAATCTATAAATCTCATAGCCCTTAACTTAGAAATATTCTATTATGTTTGACTACTCATTTCACGCAATTGATTTCCTTCAATCTTGTGACTCCTGGTTATAATTTCATTTTAAAGTCATTACTTGTCTATTATATTTTACCCCTTTTTATGATCTAATTCCTGCACCATTTTCACGTAATTTTGTTCTAAGTCATTGTGAGATTGCCTTGTTCTATTATGTAAAAATAACTCAATCACCACTCATCGTTTCTGTTTCTTTATTCGTATTTAGAAATCGGTCTCGGCAGTAGCGTCTTGAAATCTCCCCATTTCCTCATTATACGGAAATCTATTTTTATTTTTGTAATAATATATCGAACTCACTCTTTTTATTTGTACCCAGTTTTGAATTATTTCACGGTATTCTACCTTTTTCATGACATTGAAAGATCCTCCAGCAACGCGATACCTTTGGATTTTTACTTCTAAATACCAACTTTTCTTGGAGTCTACTCTTAACCCATTCATCCATTTATGTGGAATCATTTTCTTTTTCTTTCCCCTAATTCCCTCTGCCTCACTATGTTTTAACTTTTACCAAGTAACCTCAATGGCTTACTTGTAGTTTCCTTAAATACTTTTCAAGCAATATTCGTTTCAACATTTTGCTAATTCCTACCCTCTCATGAGAAGGAAAATATTTCTTCCGAAACTCAACTGATTAAAACAATCGACTTAATTTGTCTCCTTTTGAAAATTAAATATGTTTTTAACTCTTCTTAAAGAGCTTTTACATGTTTTATTATTTATATATATATGTATATATATATATATATACATATACATATATATATATAAGCGAGATAAGACACAGATTAAAATCTGATGAAAAATCCTGATAGATATTACTAGAGGTAATACTTTTTAGGTGAACCTAGCCAAAAAAGAAAAAAAATCAATATTTAAGAATAGAGCAATGTTTAACAACTATATATATATATATATATATATATATATATATATATATATATATATATATATATATATATATAGTTGTTTAAAATATAATATTACATATAATAATTATATTTAAAACAATATATATGCCGTTCCCCATTTGCAGGTACTGAATTAGCACAAGGGAATATTATTCAGGTAAATATGCACTTACATATAAAGAATTGAATTCATTCAAAAAGTATCGTGAAAAAATAAATAGCATTCACACACACCCACACACACACACACATATATATATATATATATATATATATATATATATATATCATAAAAATTATATAATGTTAGCTCCCTACGAGGAAACAAGATTACAATCGAAGTAATTTGGTTTTGTACCGACTTATTCAAATTACAATCTACTACACTTTGATAGTTTCGTTCTGGAGACGATGAAGTCACCGGTGGAATTTTTAAGCATTTATCAAAGAGAAAGTTGTCGACAGTCTTTTAAAAGTGGTAGCGCGGAAGGTATGAGGTCTGGAGAGTCTGGTGAATGAGAGAACGTTTCAAAACCGAATCCGTTCAACTTCTACAGGGCCGGTTTAGCAACGTCGGTTGGACATTGTCGTGGAGGAGAATTTATTTGTTTGTTTTTTTTTCTGTTGACTACTGCTGTGTTTTGTTGTCGAAGTTTCTTGTGCATTTCATTCATTTGTAGACAGTACTGGACCGCGGTAATGGTCTCTCGCCTACTTTAAAAATATGTAATGAATAAGACCGGCCGCAGACTATTAAACAGTCAGTATTACCATTTTTGTGAAATTCTGGCTCCGGCAAGTGTCATGGAGCTTCCTTGGCGTCTAACTCCTAAGCTGAGCGTCGCCAGTTGTTGTAAACTAATCACTTCTTATCCCAAGTCAATACTCGGTTGAGAAACGGGTCGTTCTTGTTACGTAAAATAGGAAGACGGCACTTCATAACGGTGTTTCTTTTGGTTGTCATTCAATTCCTGAGGCCCCCTATTTATCAACTTTCCTTGTTTTTCCAATCACCTTGAAGTAGTTTGAAATTTTTGCATACGTTACGTCTAATTAAGAAGTAAGTTCTCGAACAGTTTTGCGTTGATTGACTTCGACTAACGTTCTTAATTGAACCTTGTCAACATCTGATTGCCGACCATTAAGCTTAACATTTAAATGACTTTCATCGAAATTTCTTAGGCAAACAATATGCTGTGCGTTCAGCACGTATTCATGGGACAAACGCGTCTGTGATATCGCGAGCTTGTTCAGCAGCTTTTCGGCCTCTTCTTTATCATCTTGTATACGACGTCAGG